>NW_011495026.1:3546592-3559521 GCF_000754665.1 Bison bison bison | reverse complement strand
TATATTGTCACCCTACTTATTTAACTTATATGCAAAGTACATCATGAGAAATGCTGGACTGGAAGAAGCACAAGCTGGAATCAAAATTGCCGGGAGAAATATCAATAACCTCAGATATGCAGCTGACACCACCCTTATGGCAGAAAGTGAAGAGGAACTCAAAAGCCTCTTGATGAAAGTGAAAGTGGAGAGTGAAAAAGTTGGCTTAAAGCTCAACATTCAGAAAACGAAGATCACGGCATCTGGTCCCATCACTTAGGGGAAATAGATGGGGAAACAGTGGAAACAGTGTCAGACTTTATTTTTCTGGGCTCCAAAATCACTGCAGATGATGACTGCAGCCATGAAATTAAAAGACGCTTACTCTTTGGAAGGAAAGTTATGACCAACCTAGATAGCGTATTCAAAAGCAGAGACATTGCTTTGCCAACAAAGGTCCGTCTAGTCAAGGCTATGGTTTTTCCTGTGGTCATGTATGGATGTGAGATTTGGACTGTGAAGAAGGCTGAGCGCCAAAGAATTGATGCTTTTGAACTGTGGTGTTGGAAAAGACTCTTGAGAGTCCCTTGGACTGCAAGGAGATCCAACCAATCCATTCTGAAGGAGATCAGCCCTGGGATTTCTTTGGAGGGAATGATGCTAAAGCTGAAACTCCAGTACTTTGGCCACCTCACGCGAAGAGTTGACTCATTGGAAAAGACTCTGATGCTGGGAGGGATTGGGGACAGGAGGAGAAGGGGACGCCAGAGGATGAGATGGCTGGATGGCATCACTGACTCTATGGATATGAGTCTGAGTGAACTCTGGGAGTTGGTGATGGACAGGGAGGCCTGGCGTGCTGTTTTTCATGGAGTCGTAAAGAGTCAGACACGACTGTGCGACTGAACTGAACTGAGCTGAACCTTAGAGGTTGAATAAGCGCAAAATTCTACCAGTAAAACGTAAGTCTTCAAAGATATAGGCAAAATGGGATTTTTTTGTAAAGGACTTGAGTCAGGAAGGATCACATGATAGAGACTCACCTTAAGCATCATCAGATTACATGATCAAGAAGGAGGTGAGTTTATGATTCAGAAGTCTGGAATCAGCACAATCTATACAAATAGACCTGGTCTGAGAGGAGCAGCTGTTTCTCTATGAATCGTTTAAGATGCCTTACAAAACCAGAAGCTCTATAACTTGAACTTGAAGATATAGGAAACTACAGCTTGAAGATGTAGGAAAATTAACTACAAATGGAGCAATATTTAATAGC
This sequence comes from Bison bison bison, assembly GCF_000754665.1. Lineage (NCBI taxonomy): Eukaryota > Metazoa > Chordata > Mammalia > Artiodactyla > Bovidae > Bison > Bison bison. The sequence goes on along the minus strand of NW_011495026.1, from coordinate 3,558,266 downwards.
TTAGTCCTATGAGTACTGTACAAAGAAAGTTTGCTTTTTCATCCTCATCTGGGTATGTTTCTATTGAAATACAAATGCAACGTACCACATTTTGCAAAACCTAAAGAGCTCTTAAAATGGGTACTTATGCTTGTCATAACTAGGTAGGGTGGGATGGAGTTCTTCTAAGAATGAAGACATTTACATGCAAAAACCAGATTGATATAAACCATTATCATAAAAGGAGTGGAAGAAATGTCATGAGTGAATGCCCTGTGGCTGAAGTACAATTTGAATCAGCAAAAGGCTACTATATAGGAAATGATCTGACTGGTAGGCTGGTCTATTGTGAACAGACTCTGATTGACTAGACTTTTGTACTCTTTAACACACTTACAAGTAGTAGAAGTAGAAAAGTTTCAATGGCTATAGTCATAACTAGAGAGGTAATACTGTTATTTTTTTAATATGTTAAAAACCAGTGTAAAATAGTAGCATTGTTTCATTGCTGAATGCCCCTAAATCATCTGGCTATTTCTATTATGAATGATTTAGATACAGTTCCATTGCACTGTAGGAAACAGCTCAGATAAACTCTTGGAATGTCTCCAAGTCTATAATTCCCTTGTGAAAAGTACATATAAGAGGGAAAAAATTTTTTTGCATGTGTGTTTTGCCTAAGATTGTCTCTGCTCAGTTACTCCATTTTCCTCTTCCTTCCATTTTTCGAGATATTGAACCACTGAATATATAACAGTAAATATGCTTAAAACTCTTTCCTAACGTTCCCCCCACCTAAGGGCTGTGAGCTGTGGTGAAAATAATGGAGTTAGATGAGCAAGCATGTGTTTTCACTGCAAACATTATTTTTATTGTAAATAAGTAATACGATGCATATATTTGTGTGTTTTAGTCATATTTGATTATTTGTGACCTCGTGGACTGTCACCCACCAGGCTCCTCTGCTCATGGGATTTCCCAGGCAGGAATACTGGAGTGGATTGCAATTTCCTTCTTCAGGGATCTTCTCAACCCAGGGATCAAACCCGCAACTCTTGCATTGGCAGGTGGATTCTTTACCTGTCTGAGCCAAGAAGGAAGTATAAACCCTGTAGTGATTATTCATTTCAGAACATTAGTGGGTTTACAGAAGCCTTTTTTGTTACATGTTTTCTCATCCAACTGAACGCTGAAAATATAATTACAATAAAATGGAGAGTCCTCAAGAATTTTTGACTTTAGAAAGGAATTTTCAAACTTCTCACAGGAAGAATTAGGGTGTTAGATGTGGAGGATTCTCCTTGAGGTTAATTTTTCCTATTTTTTTCCTGAGGAGAATATCAGTAGGAGATGCAACAGGAATATTTTAGGATGTTCTAGATGATATTATGTCTGTTTCCACAAAAATTACATGCCTACATTTAATTATGTAACCCTTAAATAGGGGAAATTATAATTCTATTCATTTGAGAATGTATAATCTTTTTCAAACACATTTAGATATAAGCCATATGTTAAATTGAGTAAATCAGGTGTTGAAATAATGTTCTTTACTTTTGAATACATTACCCCAGTATTTTTAAAATTATGAAAAGTCAGTAGCAGCCTGAGTATAAGTATATCAGAATAAATTATCAGGCTCTTAGCTCTCCTGGAAAAGGATATTGTTTTGACAGTTGAAATTGGGCAGTTGGTAACCTGGTAGATGGTGGTGGGTAACGAGATGACACCTATAGTCTGAGAGCAAGGAGCTTGCTTTCAAGCGTCAGTGTTATCTGTCCTTGTATCCATTGGCAGCAGTGCTGGCCAGTAGACATGGGACATGGGTTGTCCAGTTTTCTTGTTCATGCCACCCGTAACTCTAGTAGCATAGTCATCTTTCTTTGGAAAGGATTATCCATCGAAGATTATTGGCAGCAGTTTTAATCTGCGCCCTCTCTTCTTCTGTCACAATGTTCATTCATATATTGAGAAATACTTTTGGTGTGCCAGGAACTATGCTAGATGGCGAGATATACTGGTGAGCAAATGCAGCCACAATGAAAAATAATCATGCAATGAATGTACAAAGTAAGATAGGTACTATAGGCAGGGATGAGGGTCATGAGGGAGAGGACTCTGAACCCAGATGGGGACTTAGATAAGTCTGCCCTAAGGAAGTTGGGCTTGAGTAAGACCTAAAGCTACGCCAGTAAATATGTGCCACAAACTGTGTGATTATTTAGAGGAGTTAAAATTAAATCACTTTTAAAATTTGGTTTCTCCAGGGCACTCAAAGCTGGTGTACTGGGACAACCCTGAGGGATGGGATGGGGAGGGAGGTGGGGGGAGGGTTCAGGATGGGGGACACATGTACACCCATGGCTATTTCATGCCAATGTATAGCAAAAACCACTGTAATATTGTAAAGTCATTAGCCTCCAATTAAAATTAATTAATTTTAAAAATAAAATTCAGTTTCTCAATCTCACAGTCCACATTTAATGTGTAGCATTGGTCTGAGAGGATTTAACTTCAATACCTGCTGGAGTGTTGGTTATCTCAGAGGTTAGGTGTCAAGAATACCACAGATTAGGGTGAAGGAGTCCACATGAGGTATTAGGAAGCTCAGTGACTTGGTGTTAATGCAGTCTCAGTGAATGGAGTATTGGCAATCCTATAATGTGGCATGTATCACTTGCTGGTCAGGTAAAGATGTACATCTCCTGGAGACATATGTGTGTATATATATGTGAGTATTTGTATACATGCATATGTGTATATTGGAGAAGGCAATGGAGACCCACTCCAGTACTCTTGCCTGGAAAATCCCATGGACAGAGGAGCCTGGTAGGCTGCAGTGCATGGGGTCGTTGAGTCGGACACGACTGAGCGACCTCACTTTCACTTTTCACTTTCATGCATTGGAGAAGGAAATGGCAACCCACTCCAGTGTTCTTGCCTGGAGAATCCCAGGGACGGGGGAGCCTGGTGAGCTGCCGTCTATGGGGTCGCGCAGAGTCGGACACGGCTGAAGCGACTTAGCAGCAGCAGCAGCAGCAGCATATGTGTATATATGTGTGTGTGTATAGTGCTGTGACATTATTAGAACTCATGGAATTAGAATTTACTCTGGGTCATTACATACAAGATTCTCAACCTTTTAAAGTCAACAGCATATCTTCATAAGTCTCTAATTGTAGATCAGAGGATCTTATATCAAATATAATCATTGAGCCTGAAATTCAAGAACTCTGGTTGCAACACACCTTCAATTTTTAAATTGTGAAAAATTGTAGGAGCTGCAAGTTATGTGCTATTTGTAATTTACTTCTGACAAAATAAAGCTGGAGGTTTTGTCACAGATTAACAAACACAAATTATTAAGATTATTATTTTAATTATGTGACATTGTCTTTCCCACTGACAAAAGCAATCAAAATTACTAAAATCAGTTACAAAGAATAAATTCCCAAAGATTATAAGTGTTGTTGAAAAACAGCATGCATTTATTAAATTTCTTACATGTTACTCCAAAAGTGTTCGTGAGGTAAATACCCTCCTCCTATGGATTTCAGAATATGGCTAGAAGTAGGTGTAATTCTGGAGATCATTTCGTCAACCCTCTCACTCTCTAGATCAGGAAACTGACATTTACGTCAGGGGCACTGACCATTTTCAGTGACTTTAACCTATACAGATAAAAATGTCAGCAAGACTTTGATAGTAACAGAAACTAGACCGAATGACAATAATACTATAAGCATTAAATCTCTAATATTACAGAATTACAGAGTTTTAGACTTTAGATGACTGTAGCAGTGCCTGGTCCAGTGTTGGAATCGCCTTGACAACAGCCTTGTAGGTGGTCACCTGCTGCTGCTTAAATAGTTAGCCTGACAGGAAGTTGGAAAGCAGCCCATTCTATTATGTGGTAGCTTTTCATATTGGAAACTCTTTACATTGAGTTGGTATTGTTATCCCTATGAATTTCTACCCATGGGCTCTGCCCTCTGGAGCCAAGGTCTGCAAAGTATTTGCTGACAGCAATTATGTTTGCTCTAATTTTCTTCTTTTTCCAGGAAACACATCTCTAGTTCTGAGTTATATGTCATATGTGGGACAAAGGTCAAGTGAAAGAAAGAAAATAATGTGCTGTGGCTTATTATTAGAACTCAAGGAGTTGGAATTTATCCTGGGTCATCAAATGTAAGCTTCTCAACCTTTTTGAGTCAACAGCATGTCCTCATTAGTCCCTAATTGTAGATTAGAAGAGCTTATATCAAATATAATCATTGAGCTTTGTAATTCAAGAACTCTAGTTGCAGCACATCTTTAATTTTTAGCTTGTGAAAAGACTAGCCATACTAAAAGAAATCAAATGCCATGAATTGTAACATGAGTGGGAGATTCAGTGAAATAAGAGGTGAGACCTTTTGCTTATAAAGACTGTGGTCTGAGACACCTAGATTAACATCAGAATCTATAGACTTTATATTGCACTAAAATGCAATAAAATTTTACTCAATATTATAGCTTTGTTATAAAAAATAGAATTCTTAACAGTTATTTAACTCCATCCTTAAAAGAAAATGTCTCTTCACATCTCTTCCAGTATTAGTTAAAATTCCAGGAAACAACTGATATGCTAGGATATTCTTAGCTACGATTTAAATTAGATTTGGGAAAGTTGTACCATTTCCAAGTGGTTTGTGGACTATAAAAATATAAGTTTACTTGATTTTTAATTTAAATCCTAGAAGGCTCTCTTCTCTTTATTCTCTAGAAAACCTAGTACATGAATGGTGCTTTTTAAAATATCTACTAATATAATTGTCTTCATGAATTCAAAGTACAAAATTACAGATTTTCTAAAAACAGGGGCAAATGAATACATACATTTATCTGGCAAATCTAGCTACACAGATGCTGATGTTTGTTCAAAAACTGATGTACCTAGAGTCAGAAGTATTTTTAACAGTCTAAGAAACCAAAGACAAATAGACTTAAAATGGAATTTTGTTACAAATTGCTTTGCGTCTGGTGGGATTTTTGATTTCTGACCATAACTAGGTTTGGCTTTATGTAAATTTGCTCCTTAAAGGCCTCAATATGTGTAGGCCTATAGCCATTTATTCACTTACCCATTACACATCATACTACCTAGTGAGAACTGGCGAAAAGTGGATTGTATTCACTAGATTGCCCATGGGAAGGAGTAGGTCCAGTGAAAACATTTTTGCCAAGTGTTTGCTATTTATTTACTAGGATGATAGCAGTGTTAAGGTTGGAGGATATGTGCATATGCATGTTAAAATTAAATTTGGTGCTTAGGTTGTTCTTTTATACAATGATTTATTCTGTTTATTTAGAATCCTCTACATCCTAGGTATCTTGCCAAATGTTAGGATGTAAAAATGAATAAGATAGGTGCTGCTCCACATTGTGACTGGTGAAACCAATGCTCAAAGAACTAGTAATACACATGTTATCTTATAGGATGTAAAAAATATTGTTGTAATATAACATAGCATATTGTGACATAGGAGAAAATTTCAAATACAAGTTCCAGGTTGAGTGGAAGACTTTGAAGCTATGTAAGGATCCGCCTGCAATGCAGGAGACCTGGATTCAATCTCTGGGTCTGGAGGATCCCTTGGAGAAGTGAATGTCTACCCACTCCAGTATTCTTGCCTGGAGAATTCCATGGACAGAGGAGCCTGATGGGCTACAGTTCATGGGGTTGCAAAGAGTCGGACACAACTGAGTGACTAACACTTTCACTTCACCTTTTCATGCTGAACCATACAGAAAATTTTTTCAAAGTGTAAAATGAAATTAGCCCACTCTCTCAAAATCTTTTGTTTTCCACATGTTTCTTCTTTTAAATAAAATATATTGTTTATTTCTTCCTAGCTTTCTGAGCATCTTACTTTTGTTTTAAAGCATTCCATAAACTTTTTCAGGGAACTTGCTTGGAGGAAAGAAAATTTTGAACTGGAGCTTGAAGAAATGAAAATTTTCTGAGCAGGAAGGAGCACAAAAATACTCCAGGTATAGGGACTTGCTTGTGCAAGGCAGGAAGCTGTGATCTGAATTTGGGAATTGGGAAACACTGGGCTGCTTACTGGGGTGTGAGAAGGGAAATGGGAACAGACACAGCTAGGAAAGACATTGAAGCCAGGCTATTAAGCATCTAATGTACATCCTTGGGTAGCAGAGAAACAGCAGAGGTGGTTTTTTTTTTTTTTTTTTTTTTTTGGTAATTTAATGGCTGTGCTGGGTCTTCATAGCTGTGCAGGCTTTTCCCCATTGTGGAGAGTGGGAGCTACTTTCTAGTCGTGATGTGCCGGCTTCTCACTGTGGTGGCTTCTCTTGTTACAGAACACAGGCTCTAGGGTGCTTGGGCTTCAGTAGCTGCGGTTCCTGGGCTCTAGAGGAGGATCAATAGTTGTGGTACACAGGTTTGTTGCTCCGTGGCATGTGGGATCTTCCCGGATCAGGAATTTAATCTGGTCTCCTGCATTGGCAGGTGGATTCTTTACCACTGAGCCACCAGGGAAGCTCCAAAAGGTTTTAACATTCTTACCCTTAATTATTTATAAATAACTTCAGATTTACAGAAAAATTGTGAGTATTAATATAAGGAACACATATATATATATCTCCTTTACTCAGATTCACTTATTGTTAATATTTTGTCCCATTTGCTTTTTTATTTGATCTCTCTCTCATTATAATACATACATACATAAGTGTGTGTACACATATACATACACATATGTTTTCCTGTACCACTCAAGAGTAAGTGGAATCATGATCCTCTTCTCCTAAATACCTTTGTGTGTTTTTCATAGAAATAGGGATGCCCTCTTCATAACCACACAACAGTTACCAGCTTTAGTAAATTGAACACTGATATAATACTTTTTAATCTAACTTGGAATTCATATGCCAGTTTTGTCTACTGAAACAATAACATGTTTTAATAGCATTTTGCACCTTCCAGGACAAGATCCAGTCTAAGATAAAGAATCACATTTAGTTATTATGTCCTTTTACTCTTTTAATCTAGAACACTCTATAGCCTTTCTTTGACTTTTATAGCATTAATAGTTTTAAATATTATAGCCTTTTTTAAAAATAGAACTATCCTTTTTTTGGTGCTGGAGAGTTTATATAGGGGGTTACATAATCAGATCTGAATTTTAGAAAATGTTGTTCAAGAGGTAATCTTAAAGATGGACCAGAAGGCAAAGGACAATGAATATGGCAGTGAAATAGGGCTTCCTAGGTAGCACTTCCCTCGTGACTCAACAGTAAAGAATCTGCTTGCAGTGGGAGACCTGGGTTTGATCTCTGGGTTGGGAAGATCCCCTGGAGGAGGGCATGGCTACCCACTCTAATATCCTTGCCTGGAGAAATCCCCATGGACAGAGGAGCCTGGAGGGCTACAGTCCATGGGGTCGCAAAGAGTCGGACACTACTGAGCAACTAAGCACAGCACAGCACAGGTAGCACTAGTGGTAACGAATCTACCTGCCAATGCAGGAGACACAAGAGATGCAGCTTTGATCCCTGGATCGGAAAGGTCATCTGGAGAAGGAAATGGCAACCCACTCCAATATCCTTGCCTGGAAAATCCCATGGACAGAGGAGCCTGGTGGGCTACAGTCCATGGGGTCACAAAGAGTCTGACCCAACTGTGCGCACGCACACACACACACACACACACACACACAGACAATTTTTTGGCCAGTATTCCCTTCTTGGTAGGCAGAGATCAGGGTCAGAGCCTGGCCAGTATCCCTGAAAGTTGACACAGGCATAGGAATGGAGAGAAAGCAAGTCAAAATGTTTGAGTCCTGGGTTAGGCTGCTTCAGAAAGAAAAGAATAGTCTGAAACACCAGGTCCATGGGAGTTGGTGGAGAAACAAGACCAAGATCTAAAATAGTGGGCTAGAATTTTAGATTGTAGCATAAAGCAGATCACATAATGTGAGGATCCTTCTGAAAAAAAAATAGCATTAAATGCATAGTTGAGCTTATAGCATGAAAAGTAAATCCCCAATAAATAAAAGTTAAGATTGAAGAAAAATAAAAAATCTAGGCATGAACTGAATTCTAGCAGACTTCAAAGGAGATTTCTGGTGGATGCAGGAAGTTAAGCCTTGAGTGCCAGTGAAGCAGGGGATAGAAAAGGGGTCAGTGCATAAAGCAAAGGTCATTGAGGGCTATACCTGCCATAAAAGAAAACAAAAATAAAAACAAAACAACTATGGACACTGTGAAGTGATAAGGAAGCTTTCCTATCTTGGCCTGGGCTTTGGATAGAGGAGAAAAAAATTTCTCATGTAGGTTTGGATTTTAATTTATACTGCTTGAATTGTCTAAAAAAATTTTCAGCCTAGAAATCCACATTAAAAGCCAGAGATAACACAGATTTGCCCAATAGAAGAAAATGACCTTCTTTGGAGAACCATAAGTTCAATGTGATCTATGCAAAGATTCCTACAGATAAAGCCTTGCTGAAGAAGAATCCAATCAAAAACTATAAAGCACATGTGGAGGAGAGGGACTCCACTGTAAGAATCCACAGAGACAATAAGAGCAAACTTAAATTCCCAGATATTTGAGATAATGGAACTACTGACTTAAGATTATAAAATAAACATTTAAAAATGGCTAAAGACATAAAAGGATTAAACCATTAGAAAAGAATAAGATGCTTGGAGGGTAATACAATTTTGAAAACATGAATAAGATAGAACTTCTAGAAATACAAAATATAGTTATTTGATTTAAAAATTCAGTTAAATAGAAAATTGGCTACAATAGAAGGAAAATTAGTAAATTGGGAAATAGAAAAAAAATATTTAAAAGAGTAAGAGATATGGAGGAATGAGAAGAATTATCTGGAGTACCAGATAGAGTAGAGATCATCATAGAGACACAATATTCAAAGAAATAAGAGCTAAGAATTTTCCAGAATGGATCAAAGATATGAATCATCAGATTCTGAAGGCACAAGGGGACCCAAATGAAAATAAATATACACTTAGACACATTGTTTGGAGAAGGCAATGGCACCCCACTCCAGCACTCTTGCCTTGAGAATCCCATGGACGAGGAGCCTGGTAGACTATAATCCATGGGGTCACTAAGAGTCAGACACGACTGAGCGACTTTACTTTCACTTTTCACTTTCATGCATTGGAGAAGGAAATGGCAACCCACTCCAGTGTTCTTGCCTGGAGAATCCCAGGGACGAGGAACCTGGTGGGCTGCCATCTACAGGGTTGCACAGAGTCCGACACGGCTGACGCGACTTAGCAGCAGCAGCAGACGCATTGTTGGGGAACTACAAGAAAAAATAATCAAAGGAGAGATATTAAAAGTAATTTAAAGAAATTTAATGTAATCAAAAGAAAAAAGACATTGTCTTTATGTTTTTAAACTTTTGTTGAAATATAGTTGATTTACAATGTTGTGTTAGTTTCAGGTATACAGAAATGTATATATATATATATATCAATTCAGTTCAGTCACTCAGTCGTGTCCGACTCTTTGCAACCCCATGAACTGCAGCATGCCAGGCCTCCCTGTCCATCACCAACTCCCATATATATACACACACATATGTGTATATGTGTATATATTTAAGATTCTTTTCCATTATAAGTTATTATAAAATACTGAGTATAGATAAAACAGTCTTTAAATATTAGCAACTGACTGATAGCAACAATAGAAGCCAAAAGACAACAAAATAATATTTTCACAATGCTAAGATAAAATAACTGTGAACTACAAAGTCATACACTGATAATCACTAAAGAACATGAGGGGCATAAGAAACATTTCTGGACATATAAGCACTCATATGTAGATTTATATTTTATTTATTTTTGTGACCGCACCATACAGCTTGCAAGATCTTAGTTCTCTGATCAGGTGCTGAACCTGTGCCCCCTCCAGCGGAAGCACAGAGCCTTAACCACTGTACCACCAGGGAATTCCCTACAACCAACTCTTCTTAATAAAAGAATTTATAAAGGATGTACTTCAGGAAGAGAAAATTTTTATGCAGAAAGTTTAAGTGTAAGAAAGAATGGACAAACAAGTTGTTAAACATGTAGCTGAATAAATACATAATTGAATAAATCACAAAATTATAATGTCTGATTTCATGTTAATAAAAAGAACTAAAATTTGGACAACAATTACATGTAAAATGAAGGAGAGATGATCAAACGGATGTTAAAGGGATCTAAGGTTCATCTGTTTAAAATTAGAGCAATTGATTAATTTTAATTTGAATATAGATGTTTTTAAAACTTAAACACTAAGAGGGTAGTTATAAGGTATATATACTGTCCAAAACATTAGTGAAAGGAAGTAGGGATAATGATTGATCCAAGAGAAGGCTAGAATTTTTTTAAAAAGAAAAACAGGAACAACACTAAAAAGAAAGGCAAGGACAAGATGTAAATGAAGACAAGAGAAATAACTAGATATATCAAAATTATAATACATACAAGTGGACTAAATATTCCAGCTTAAAGATTGAGATTCTCAATTGGATTGAGAAAAAAATGATAATCTTACCATCTTTATAAGTAACATACCTAAAATTTAAGAGCATATTTTGAAGTATAAGGGTTAAAAATAAAATCAACAAATTTGACAGCTGTATTCTCTAAATTAATATCAAACAAAATATTTTTTAAGGAATGAAGTATCATAAGGGATTAAATAATGAAAGGACGATTCCCAGGACAATATAACAATTTTTAATTTAGGGCTAATAACATAGCTTTAAATTATATAACAAAATTTGACAGAATTGTATTGGGAGAGATAGGTGTAGGAGGAAGTTATATTTGAAATGAGTACCTGTGAAACCTCTAATTAGAGATCTTGAAGGGAGTCGGATATAACTGGTCTGTATCTGTAGAGAGAGGTTAGATTTTAAGTCTAAACATTTGAAAGTAAAAGACTGTATTACTCCAAGTTCAATAGATTCTGAGCTTCTTGAGAATTATATATTTAACTTTGTAAGGCCCTTGTGCTTACCACAGTGTCATATACAAGTGCTCAATAAAGATTAAATCGACTATATTCTAATAGATAATGATTTTTTTAGGTTGTGCAGTTTTAGATCTCAGTTCAGTTCAGTTCAGTCGCTCGGTCATGTCCAACTCTTTGCAATCCCATGAATCGCAGCACGCCAGGCCTCCCTGTCCATCACCAACTCCTGGAGTTCACTCAGACTCATGTCCATCGAGTCAGTGATGCCATCCAGCCATCTCATCCTCTGGCGTCCCCTTCTCCTCCTGTCCCCAATCCCTCCCAGCATCAGAGTCTTTTCCAATGAGTCAACTCTTTGTGTGAGGTGGCCAAAGTACTGGAGTTTCAGCTTCAGCATCATTCCCTCCAAAGAAATCCCAGGGCTGATCTCCTTCAGAATGGACTGGTTGGAGCTCCTTGCAGTCCAAGGGACTCTCAAGAGTCTTCTCCAACACCACAGTTCAAAAGCATCAATTCTTTGGTGCTCAGCTTTCTTCACAGACCAACTCTCACATCCATACATGACTACTGGAAAAACCATAGCCTTGACTAGATGGACCTTTGTTGGCAAAGTAATGTCTCTGCTCTTGAATATGCTATCTAGGTTGGTCATAACTTTTCTTCCAAGGAGTAAGCGTCTTTTAAT
>NW_011495026.1:3541636-3546402 GCF_000754665.1 Bison bison bison | reverse complement strand
AAATAAGCAGGGTGACAATATACAGCCTTGACGTACTCCTTTTCCTATTTGGAACCAGTCTGTTGTTCCATGTCCAGTTCTAACTGTTGCTTCCTGACCTGCATACAGATTTCTCAAGAGGCAGATCAGGTGGTCTGGTATTCCCATCTCTTTCAGAATTTCCCACAGTTTATTGTGAAAGTCAAAGGCTTTGGCATAGTCAATAAAGCAGAAATAGATATTTTTCTGGAACTCTCTTGCTTTTTCGATGATCCAATGGATGTTGGCAATTTAATCTCTGTTTCCTCTGGATATCCCTTTAGGAATATTGTAATTCAGTTGAAAGATTTTTTTTTTAACCCAGTAACTTGAGAAAGAGCAATTATTAATTGTCCATAATGAAAGCTAAATTGCCGTGGTATCTGGGTGAAAAGAAAGTTCAACAGAGATGTGAGGTGTTGGAGAAAGCTGTACATAGGTGAAATTATAGTTGGTTCTTGAAGAAAATGGGCATCTTTGGTTGAAAAAAGAGGGAAGAGAACATTTTGGTTTGAGGAATTAACATAAATTATTCAGAAGTAGAAATTATTGCGTGTATTTGTGTGACAGTGATGATGGTAGTTTCACTGAGATTTAAGTACTGAGGAGTGGTAAGAGAAAAAGCTGGATAGATGGTTTTATGAAGTTATATAGGATCTTAAACTTGTTGTTAAGGGTATTGGGATTGCTTCAGCTCAGTTCAGCCGCTCAGTCATGTCTGACTCTTTGTGACCCCGTGGACTGCAGCATGCCAGGCCTCCCTGTCCATCACCAACTCCTGGAGTTTACTCAGACTCATGTCTGTTGAGTTGGTGATGCCATCCAACCATCTCATCTTCTGTTATCACCTCCTCCTCCCACCTTCAATCTTTCCTAGCATCAGGGTCTTTTTAAATGAGTCAGTTCTTTGCATCAGGTGGCCAAAGTATTGGAGTTTCAGCTTCAGCATCAGTCCTTCCAGTGAACACTCAGGACTGATCTCCTTTAGGATGGACTTGTTGGGATTGCTTATGAGGTAATAAAGAATCATGGCTGGCCTGGCATAATGTTTTAAGCTATTTCTATGAATAATCTGGAAGTAATGTATGAGAGGGCTTGGAAGAAGAAGAGAATGGTAAGCAGGAAAATCTGTTAAAAATATATTTAAATTAATTCAGGTATAAACTCATAAGGTCCAGGGCTAAGGTAAAACCAGGGAAATGGAAAAAATGGGATAAATTTGAGGCATTTAAAAAATGACAAAGTTTGGTTTGATTGGGTATAAACAAAACTAGAAATATGTCAAAGTTAAGCCTAGAATCATGGTAGTATCCTGGACAAATGACTAATGTGAAGAAGAGTCAATAATTTATAAATTCAAATTTAGAGATCATAAGGACCTTAGATCAATAACCCCCTATACACAAATGACACCACCCTTATGGCAGAAAGTGATGAAGAACTAAAGAGCCTCTTGATGAAAGTGAAAGAGGAGAGTGAAAAAGTTGGCTTAAAGCTCAACATTCAGAAAACTAACATCATGGCATCTGGTCCCATCACTTCATGGCAAATAGATAGGGAAACAATGGAAACAGTGAGAGACATTATTTTGGGGGTCTCCAAAATCACTGTAGATGGTATCTGCAGCCATGAAATTACTTGCTCCTTGGAAGAAAAGCTATGAGAAACCTAGACAGCATATTAAAAAGCAGAGGCATTACTTTACCAACAAAGATCCGTCTAGTCAAAGCTATGGTTTTTCCAGTAGTCATGTGTGGTTGTGAGAGTTGTACTATAAAGAAAGCTGAGCGCCGAAGAATTGATGCTTTTGAACTGTGGTGTTGGAGAAGACTCTTGATAGTCCCTTGGACTGCAAGGAGATCCAACCAGTCCATCCTAAAGGAAGTCAGACCTGAATATTCATTGGAAGGACTGATGCTGAAGCTCCAATACTTTAGCTACTTGATGTGAAGAACAGACTCATTAGAAAACATCCTGATGCTGGGAAAGTTTGAAGGCGGGAGGAAAAGGGGATGACAGAAGATGAGATGGTTGGATGGCAGCATCAATGCAATGGACATGGGTTTGAGTAGGCTCTGGGAGTTGGTGATGGACAGAGAAGTCTGGCATGCTGCAGTCCATGAGGTCACAAAGAGCTGGACATGACTGAGTGACTGAACTGAAAGGACCTTAGATCCCTGGGTTGGGATGATCCCCTGGAGAAGGGAAAGGCTACCCACTCCAGTATTCTGGCCTGGAGAATTCCATGGACTGTATAGTCCATGGGGTCTCAAAGAGTCAAACATGACTGAGAGACTTTCACTTCACTTCACTTCAAGGGCTTTAAAAGTTATACTCACAGACACTTATTTTCAAAGATGAGGAAGCTAACATCAGAAAGTTTATGTAATTAGTTCATGGTCATCTCAGTGATTAGCTTTGAGAAAATGACTAGAATCCATGAAGAGATACTCTGAGCAGTTGGGATTGTGCTGCTGGTGGGAATTCATCATTGGATGGATAGGTCTGAGGAGTCATCTGAAAGGCAGAGACATGCAAATGGATATACTCTCCAAAGAGAGATTACCAACAGACAAGAGAAGAGAAATGATGAATGATAAAGTCATAAGGAATCTCCACTGTTAGGAATTCAAACTAGAAGGGAGATGGCTCCCAAAGGAGTTCGGGAAGGATTACATATGAGGACAATCAGAAGTGGCCAGATCCAGATCCTGTAGTGTGTTGCCCTTATGATACATTCAGTCTTTTGTTACTTATTTTATTTTGAATAAAACTCAGTATCCTACTGTATTTTTATGTAAACACCATCACATATTCTGTCAATACTTTATTTCTTGTTGATTTTCTTCCTAAGTATGTCCCTTTATTTCTTTGATTATTAATATTTAATAAGCAAACATGAACTAACATTTCATATTTGAAACATTGACAAAAATCTACCTATGTCCTGCTCTTCCATCCCATCTCTCTGACTCACTACAAATATAAGCACTATTTTTTTGCATTTTTGTATAGTTTTACCACTATATGTATATATATATACACCTGCTAAATGAATTTCATAGTTATTTTTTACTTTAAAGGGGATATTGTTGTTGTTGTTCAGTCGTTAAGTCATGTCCAACTCTGCAACCCCATGGGCTGCGGTACGCCAGGCTTCCCTGTCTTTTCCTATCTCCCAGAGTTTGCTAAAACTCATGTCCATTGAGTCCATGATGCCATGCAACCATCTAGTCCTCTGTTGTCCTCTTCTCCTCCTGCTCTCAATCTTTCCCAGCATCATGGTCTTTTCCAATGAGTTGGCTCTTTGTATCAGGTGGCCAAAAGATTGGAGCTTCAGCTTCAGCATCAGTCCTTTCAATGAATATTCAGCACTGATTTCCTTTAGGATGGATTGGTTTGATCTCCTTGCTGTTCAAGGGACTCTCAAGAGTCTTCTCCAGCATCACAGTCTGAAAGCATCAGTTCTTTGGTGCTCAGTCTTCTTAACTCTCACATCCTATTTGACTTCAGGAAAAATCATAGCTTTGACTATATGGACCTTTTTTGGCAAGTGATGTCTCTGCTTTTTAATATGCTGTCTAGGTTTGTCATAGCTTTTCTTCCAAGGAGCAAGCGTCTTATAATTTCATGGCTGCAGTCACCATCCATAGTGATTTTGGAGCCCAAGAAAATAAGGTCTGTCATTATTTCCTTTTTTTCTCCTTCTATTTGCCATGAAATGATAACACCGAATGCCATGATCTTAACTTTTTGAATCCTAAGTTTTAAGCCAGCTTTTTTCCTCTCCTTTTTCACCTTTATCAAGAGGCTCTTTAGTTTCTCTTTACTTTCTGCCATTAGATATGCATCATCTGCATATCTGAGGTTTTGGAACTTACTTTTTCACACAGTATTATGTTGTTTAAGATTCATCCATATGGGGGCTTCCCTGGTGGTCCAGTGGCTAAGACTCCAAACTCCCAATGGAAGGAGTCCAGGTTCGATCCCTGGTCAGGGAACTGATACCACATGCCCCAACTAAGACCCAGCACAGCCAAAAAATAAAGATTCATCCATATTGTCATATGTAGCTGTAGTCCATTCATTTTTACTGCTCTGTAATATTTCATATATGACCATATGCCTCACTTTATTTTCCTATATCCAGAAATAGGAAAATTTCCACTTAGCCTATTTCCAGATAGTTTATTTTGAATAGTGCTTCTATGAACATTCTTGTGCTTGTCCCATAGTGTATATTGCAAGGACTTCTATTGGGTATATATCTACTTACATTCATTTAAAACTCTCTTTGTGAAACATAACACATTAGAATGGCATTAGGTGAATTTTCTGACTGTGGAAATTCAAGTCTAAAATAATCAGCATCTTTTCCTAAGGCGAAATATTCAATTACCACCCTAGGAGCCTTATATAGTGCACACTCTAGATAAGGGCTATTTACAAAATGTTTTCTTGGGGAGCAAAATTATAAGCTGGAGTTGGTCACTGATTTTTTTTTCCACTGACCCAATTTAATGTCAATGCTATTTTCAGGATACAAAAGGAAAACTGAGGGCCAGAGGCAAGGAAGAGAGGTAACAGGTTAACTGAAGCTTAGCACTGCTTGGCAGCTAGTCCAGAAAAATTCACCTTCATCTTATTTGAGGGTCCTCTTACCTTCCCTAGCAGCCCTCCTTGTGTGAGGGTGAACAATATGAACAAAAAGAAAGAAGGAGAAGGGCTCTGTCAGCTCTGTTCACTCA
>NW_011495026.1:3538403-3541536 GCF_000754665.1 Bison bison bison | reverse complement strand
ACTCAGAATCAGTTGATTGTCTGCCAAGAAAAGTTTCTCATTTTCAAGAGGTTCTGAGCTTAAAATTCTCATCTCTTTGTGAACACACAAGAAAGAACTCTTCTCTGGCCAGGGATCCTACATGTGTGTATGTGTGTGCACAGAGGCACAGGCAGACGTGCAAAGAAAAAGTGAACACTGGACAGACCCAGAAGCTATACTGCCATTCTCTTTATTATCATTTTCTACTTTTGAAGTGTAACAGATATATTTTCACTTAAATATAAATTGTTAGTATACCATAAATATCAGTCACCTTGTTGCTAAAACTTCCCACTCATTTTTACTTGTAGTAATCTAGATTGAAAATCTACTTGGATTTTTAAGTCAAACCTCCTAATTTCCTGCTTTTACCAAACGTCTTAGCCTTTGTGCCCAATGACAGTTTACTCCCTTTCACACCCATCTCACAGGGTTGTCATGATGAAAGAGAAAGAATGGGTATCTGGTTATCTATGGATGCAGAAATGGAGGACCATCCAAAGGGGTCAGTGAATCAGCAGTGTGACGTGAGCCATATTGGCTTTCAGTGGGGTCTTCTTCGACAAGATCTTTAGGGAAGAATTTTGTGGTCTGTAATTTCTAGTTATTTGCTATACTCCTATTTTCTTCTTGGGAAATGGATTTTTTAAAAAGTTGAATAGTATACACATGGCATGCGTTTCGGTGGAGCACGGTGCCAATGCATTACCAATTATTCCAAGCCCACACACAAAACATACATAAAGAAAGTATTGTTTCTGAATTGCAATGTGCATTCTACAAGGAGATATTTAAATCAGGATGGAAACAGCAGAAGTTTCTTCCTTCTTTGGACAGTACTATAAGGCATAAGAATTCCCTTACTATGTCAAACGAGGGTACATTTCTCAATTTGTTTACCACCTCCATTGAAAGGGCTGGATGTAAATTGTATTCAAAAGGTCTGTGCCTACAAGTACATTTCTGTAGAGTAGATATTATTTGGAAATTCTCTGTGCAACACCTATTCAGGATTTATCTAAGCATATTGTTAATATTTAAGTTTTCTAGACTCAGTCCCATGAAATAGTATTGCTATCATTGCATGTTTACCCATGTCCAATTTCCTTTAAAAAATATGAAAATTTGACTGCAAATAGAGTAGAAAAGGTGAATTCTTCTTGTAGGAAAAGCATTAACTGGAACATTCTGATTCTTGAAAATTAGTACAGCAATTTTTTTTAACAGATAAAAGAACCTCTTATCTTATGAAGAGCTGCGTTAATTACAGCCTGAAATTCTGTTTCATGCATCCTCTTTCAGAGCCAAGGAGAAAGCAGAAAAGATGTGTGTTGTTGGAAGTCTGTACTCCATTTTCTTTTTTCTTTTTGTAAAATAGCTTTCTGAAAGGTAAATAGTACAGAAATGCCATGAGTTTAGGTGGAACACAGTGCCAAAGCAATACTAATTTTTCCAACAACAGTAGCTATAACTTTAAAAGCAGAAAACAAATTCCAGTGTTATGAGTAACTTTGCTGATCATAATGAAAGAAGATGAAATTTAATGTCAATAGCAGTATGAGTGTAGGAGGTAATTCTATTTCATTTTATTTTCAGAAAAAACAGAAATGGAACATGGTGATACAAGCAAATCAAATACAAGCAAATGAAAATATCCAGGTAAAGAGTGTAGACATATCTTTGATCTACATTAAGACCATAAGCTTTGGATTCAGAGCTATAAAAAGCAGTTTTCATTTTCATTTCATTTATTTCATTTTCATTTTAATTATGTTAAGACCTACAGTTCCCTTATTTCCTCACATTATCCTTTTTGGGTGATAGTGATCAACTAAATACACGGCTATATAAGAGGGACATGGGAATAATCTATTGAGCAGATATTCTCTATAATGGCAATACTATTGTACACGCAAAGTTCACCATGCTTCCTGTTTTCTTTGCCCCTCTTCATGAGCTTTGTCCTCTTTCCTATTTAGCAACAACCCTTGCCCAAGCTTTGTCCAATGATTGGTTTAAGTCCAGTATACGTGTGCATACAAGCCTGCTATATAGTGGTGGTGTCTACATGCTTAGTGTTAGGGGGAAATTCTTTCATTTTTTTAATGAATCTAAAAAGAAGCCATGATATTTGTATGCACTAGTACTAGAGACTACACTCTCCATAACACATCCAGGAAAAAGATCAGGTCAAATGGAATACTTAAAAGATATGAAAGAATTTAAAGTAGCAGCTGCTGCTGCTGCTAAGTTGCTTCAGTCATATCCGACTCTGTGCAACCCCATAGACGGCAGCCCACCAGGCTCCCCCGTCCCTGGGATTCTCCAGGCAAGAACACTGTAGTGGGTTGCCATTTCCTTCTCCAATGCATGAAAGTGGAAAGTGAAAGTGAAGTTGCTCAGTCGTGTCTGACTCTTAGCAACCCCATGGACTGCAGCCTACCAGGCTCCTCCGTCCATGGGATTTTCCAGGCAAGAGTACTGGAGTGGGGTGCCATTGCCTTCTCCAAAAGTAGCAGCAAGCAAGTCTAATTCTATGAGATAAAACACAAGTAACAAAATGGCAATGCACTCCAGTATTCTTGCCTAGAGAATCCTGTGGACAGAGGAGCCTGGTGGGCTGCTGTTTATAAGGTCGCACAGAGTCGGACATGACTGAAGTGACTTAGCATGCATGCATGCATTGGAAAAGGAAATGGCAACCCACTCCAGTATTCTTGCCTGGAGAATCCCAGGCACAGAGGAGCCTGGTGGGCTGTCGTCTATGGGGTCGCATGGAGTTGGACGTGACTAAAGCAATCACGATGATGTGATCACTGACCTAGAGCCAGACATCCTGGAATGTGAAGTCAAGTGGGCCTTAGAAAGCATCACTATGAACAAAGCTAGTGGAGGTGATAGAATTCCAGTTGAGCTATTTCAAATCCTGAAAGATGATGCTGTGAAAGTGCTACACTCAATATGCCAGCAAATTTGGAAAACTCAGCAGTGGCCACAGGACTGGAAAAGGTCAGTTTTCATTCTAATCCCAAAAAAAGGCAATGCCAAAGAATGCTCAAACTACCGCACAATTACACTCATCTCACACACTAGTAAAGTAATGCTCAAAATT
>NW_011495026.1:3515071-3538303 GCF_000754665.1 Bison bison bison | reverse complement strand
AAAAGGCAGAGGAACCAGAGATCAAATTGCCAACATCCACTGGATCATCGAAAAAGCAAGAGAGTTCCAGAAAAACATCTGTTTCTGCTTTATTGACTCTGCCAAAGCCTTTGACTGTGTGGATCACAATAAACTGTGGAAAATTCTGAAAGAGGTGGGAATACCAGACCACCTGACCTGCCTCTTGAGAAACGTATATGCAGGTCAGGAATCAACAGTTAGGATTGGACATGGAACAACAGACTGGTTCCAGATAGGAAAAGGAGTACGTCAAGGCTGTATATTGTCACCCTGCTTATTTAACTTCTATGCAGAGTACATCATGAGAAACACTGGGCTGGAAGAAGCACAAGCTGGAATCAAGATTGCCGGGAGAAATATCAATAACCGCAGATGTGCAGCTGACACCACCCTTATGGCAGAAAGTGAAGAAGAACTCAAAAGCCTCTTGATGAAAGTGAAAGAGGAGAGTGAAAAAGTTGGCTTAAAGCTCAACATTCAGAAAACAAAGATCATGGCATCTGGTCCCATCACTTCATGGGAAATACATGGGGAAACAGTGTCAGACTTTATTTTTCTGTGCTCCAAAATCACTGCAGATGGTGACTGCAGCCATGAAATTAAAAGACACTTGCTCCTTGGAAGAAAAGCTATGACCAACCTAGATAGCATATTCAAAAGCAGAGACATTACTTTGCCAACAAAGATCCATCTAGTCAAGGCTATGGTTTTTCCAGTGGTCATGTATGGATGTGAGAGTTGGACTGTGAAGAAAGCTCAGTGCCAAAGAATTGATGCTTTTGAACTGTGGTGTTGGAGAAGACTCTTGAGAGTCCCTTGGACTGCAAGGAGATCCAACCAGTCCATTCTAAAGGAGATCAGTCCTGGGATTTCTTTGGAAGGAATGATGCTAAAGCTGAAACTCCAGTACTTTGGCCACCTCATGCGAAGAGTTGACTCACTGGAAAAGATTTTGATGCTGGGAGGGATTGGGGGCAGGAGGAGAAGGGGACGCCAGAGGGTGAGATGGCTGGATGGCATTACCAACTCAATGGACATGAGTCTGAGTGAACTCCGGGAGTTGGTGATGGACAGGGAGGCCTGGCATGCTGCAGGGTCACAAAGAGTCGGACACAACTGAGCAATTGAACTGAACTGAAGCGACTTAGCATGCATGCATGCACCAATCTTATTACTCTTCTGTAAAAGTTCTAGGTAAATGAACATGTTGAGTCTGGTAAAATAACTTGAGTCTAATAGGGAATTGAAAGTCATCAAGTTAAAGTCAGTGCCCTTTGGTGCTCAGAATGGGTTCACATTTACAAATGGTGTTACCTGATGTAGTAGAAAGAGCCGCACATACCTAGATTTGAATTTCGGATCTGTGGTTGATTGGCTGGTGACTTTGGCCAAGTGACCTTCTGATCCTCAGTACTTCTCCACAATGAGAGAAAATGAAGTTTAGCTGCAGAGCTGTTGGTAAGGATAGCTATTCATTGGGTAGCTGTTCTATAAAGTGTCTAGAAGGGTGCCTGACACATATGGGCTCAAATGTAAACATATGGGCTCAAAAGTAAGTTGCTTTTGTTTTTACTATTATTATGCATTTTGACACACTGCTTTTCTGTCAAATGCCTCTAATATTATAATGAATATAAAGACCCCATTGAACCTGAAATCATAAGTAAGATAATAAAATGCCTTAAATTTAGAGAACACTTTTGATCCAGAGTACTCAAAATCCTCCCCTTCTAATTTCTCCTCCGATTAGTTTTGTAAAGTGAAAGGAATACTCTTGTGAGCACATCCAGGAGCAGGGGTGAGACGGGATATCACTGCCTGGCTGCACCACTTTTACCAGCCAATCCGTTCTGAAGGGACAGAACGGCATCAGGAGGAAGGTGGACAAAAGGAAACAAGGAGTGAAGTCTTCACATCTTAGGCCACCAGGGATGTCTCAGAGGACCCATCCACTTACACATAATGCAAATCAATTTGAGTCACCTGCTGAAAAATAAATAAATAATTTGGAAAATGTTGCAATATATACAGAAGCTAAGAAGGAAGGTAAAGACGTGGGATCCTCTCAAATATCATTTTTAAAAACATTTTGTCCAGAATTAGCCCAGTCATTGCTTCCCTTCTCGGCTTTTCTCAAGCTGTCAAAAGAGAGCCAAACTTAGTTCTTAGTTCCTTCAGGTTTCCTGCTGGCTGCCAAATAGTATGAGGCCCTTCATCTCCTCCCTGGTGTCGCAATCCTTCACAGTTGCTTCATCCACCAACTGCCTCACGCCAACACTTTGCCTACTGTTTTCTTCTCTGTCTCTGCTTCCTGTGTGGCCACTTGGCCAGTCTGCCAGCAGCGGACTGGCCCAGAACAGCAGGCCGTCACGTGACCAAGTGCCTCTGCGCAGCACCCACGTCTGAATTTCCATGACGCACCTGCTGCCGTCACATTGGCTCTCAAGTAAGTCAGTGGTCAAATCTTTTCCAAAAGTGGTTTGACAGAGAACAGCTTAAATCACCAAAGATGTTGACAAACGCACTGTTATCTAGGAAAGTGAGTAAAGCAACTCATTTGAAGGACAGGAACAGATAAGGCCCACCTCTTTGTCTCCTTGCCTTTTGACACTGATATTCCTGTGGAGACAAAGGGAAAGAATGGAAAGGAAACAAAGGTAAATCTTTAGCGCTGGCTGTCCCAGGGTTGATTAGGATGCTGATCTGTGTGGCAGGTTTCTAGGTTCTCACCCAACTTCTTGGCTGCTATTCAAAGGATTTAACAGCGCGCTTTGTAAATAGTGGTGTACAAAGCTGTTCTAAAAATAGTACATTTCCAGGGTCTGAATTGGGTGAGTGGAATGAGTGGCAATGACTGTATTGTACAAGACAGATTACAAGCAAGTTACTCGATGGTACTTGATATGCAGGGTTATTCACATCCTTCCTCTGGCTTGGTTAAATAATGCAAACACATTTACCAGCGTACATGATCATTTTGTTTATTTGTGCTCTGGAGAACTCGTGTGTGTTTATGACTGACAAATGTACGTGTTCTATTTTCTGACAATCAAACAAAGCTCTTGCGATGAGGTAAACAGCTGAGTTAAATAGTGGAGCCGACACTCCTGAGAATCGCTGATGTGACACTATGGTGGTTGTTAATGACAGGTTTCCTGCTGCGCTTTCTGCCCGAAAGGATTTTTGCTGAAGGTGGGAATCAACAAGAGGCTCTGATGACTAGGGGGACTGCTGGGTCTGGCTAAAATCTCTCTGGAAACCATGTGCATGAAAGCTTGTGCCTCATAAGTAATTTTTCACCGAGGGAGCTACTGCTCTTGTTCTTTCTCGCCCTGGCGCCTGTGGTTGGGCTGCTTGGGACCTCAGAGAGTAGCACAGTCCTTGCTGTCAACTACTGCAAAAGGCAGGTCAGAGGTACTTTACACAGAAGACTCAGGCTCAGGGAGAGCCCCAACAGAACTTTAAATAAGGACATAATTACCTGAAATGAGATGCTGTGATGTGTTTGCAGTCATTTGAAAGCAAAAGACACCCCTTCTATTTTCAGCTATAAGTGGTGCTTGTTCCTATACATTCTGAGAAGAGAAATGTTCTCTTACCAAAATGCAATATAATTATTTCTTACATAAATAGTTGTCTTTCAGGCAGTTTGGAGATGCTCTTTTTTAATATCAGTAACGATGTGGAAAGTCTTAGGTGAAGCCCTGGATTGTTCTGACAGGTCAATTTCCTCTTAGAAGTCAGAAACTGAGAATAGGGACAGCTCTTGAAGGAGTCAGACCAGGGAAACACATTAAAGAGGATTAAAAAAACCCCTCAGCCTGTCACTTTAGCAAACATTTCTCCTACCCAAATTTCATGCCTATAACTTGATACAGTCTTGGGTAGATTGGCTGTGACAGTCCGGAAGTGTACATTTTGACACTCCTCTCTCCCCTACTTTTGTATGACTTTGGGAAAGGTCCAAAAACTCTTTGACTCTCCAGTTTTCTCATCCATGAAATGGTTAGAATAATATCTGCCTCACTGTGAGGATTAAATTAGGTAATGTATGCAATGTTCTTGGCCCATGGTAGTAAATGGGATGCAGTGAGCATTCCTGGACATAGCCTCTCACCTGCCTAATAACATCCTAGTCTCACTCAAAATAGGTATCATCTAATAGGCTGAACACTATTCAAATGTCCAATTCCTTTTGAGAACTACCACCCTCATCATTATTATTTTCCTGGTTGTTGAAGAATGAACAGTCCAGATAGCATTCAATCAGAAGTTCCTGGCATTTGCGTCTTTATCAATATCTAACTGATAATGGGTGTTAGGGCTTACCTGGTGGCTCAGACAGTAAAGAATCTGCTTGCAGTGTAGGAGACCTGGGTTCCATCCATGGGTCAGGAGGATCCCCTGGAGAAGGGAATGGCTACCCACTCCAATATTCTTGCATGGAGAATCCCATGTACAGAGGAGCTTTGTGGGCTACAGTCCATGAGGTCTCTAAGAGTGATACACGACTGAGCAACTAACACAATGGGGGTTAATTTCTCTTTGGAGCTGCCTTGGAAGATAACATAAACCATGATTCCAGCCATGGAATTTCCTCAATCTGGCTTTTATTTCTTATGCAAAGGAATTATGGTTTTTCCCCCCTAATAGGTGGATATTTGCTTACATCCCTAGAGAGTCAGAAAAATGATACAGATTTCATTTCTTGTTTGAGACTGATTTTTTTTCAAACAGATAAAAGAATATAACTGAGTAGATTATTGGAGGGCACATTGTCAAGCGTGAACAAAGTGAGCTCTAAAAGAGCCTAATGCAGTTATAGGGGGATGAAGGCCAGGTAACATCCTCAAAGTCATGGTCACAGCTAAAACCCTTACCCACCATGTTTGTGAAGTTAAGAAGGGCGTATGAGGTGGCTCTATAAATGGAAAGATAAAACTGTGTAAAATAAAGTATAAGTGGTACCTCTGCTAGTGACTATTTTCAAGATTGGCTTTCAGTCTCTGTGCTACAGTGTTCTATAAATTTATTCTACAAAGAAGATGGTTAGTGATCATCATCCAAAGTTAATTAAGTTCCTATAAACAAAATCTCAGCCAAATATGTGAAAATATTGGAATTGACCTTTTTTAAATAAAGCTTTCACATCAGTATACTTAAAAATCATATTGAAAAGACAAAGAATTTTGAAAAATGTCCAACTTTCATTTTCACTGGCCAAACTGAATTAATTCTTGTGTTTTCTCTTCAGAGGGGCACAGTGTTGCCTCTAAGGGGCTTCTCTTCTCAAAGGGATAAAATGTACAAACTCAGCAACTGAAAGAATGACACTTTCAATTCATTTGAGATTTGTTTTGCTTTTCTGTTTTATTGTAAGCCTATCTGCTAATGTGCTGACTGTGTTCTAGGCACTGAGAGGAATTAAAAGCTGTCACTGTGCTAATGGATCTTGTTGAGGGTGAAATGACTTTCATCTGAAAACTATTGTACTCAAGACAGTGTCCATAAGTCTCCAATTAAATTTAATCAACCGCTAGTATAATGCCAGAGATCTACAAGGCTGTGTATGGTTAACAGCAGTAGGCTGATGTGGCAGAGAAGTGGAATTTAGTAAAGGTAGATGAGGGTGGCTGTGGGCTAAATTATGTGCCCCCTAATTCATATGTTAAATTCTAATCCTTATACCTCAGAATGGGACTGTATTTGGTATAGGGTCTTTAAAGAAATAATTAATATGAGTCCATTAGGATGGGCCCTAATCCAATGTGACTAGTATCCTTCTCAAAGAAGATTGAGGATGTAGAGACACATAGAGGAGAGGTCACATGAAGACACAGGGAGAAGACAGTCATCTGCAAGCCCCGAGGAGAGGTCCCAGAAGAAACCAGCTCTGCTGACCCCTTGATCTTGGACTTTTAGCATCCAGAATTGCAAGGAAATAAGTTTATCAGTTTACTGCGTGAGCCACACAGTCTGGGGTACTTTCTTTATTTATGGGAGCCTGTGTAGACTAATACAGTGGCCTTTAAGGATGAGTAAGATTTGCTTAGGTTGAGAAAAGAGGGCAAGTAGGAGAAGGCAATGGCACACCACTCCAATACTCTTGCCTGGAAAATCCCATGGATGGAAGAGCCGGTAGGCTGCAGTCCATAGTGTCGCTAAGAGTCGGACACAACTGAGCGACTTCACTTTCACTTGTCACTTTCATGCATTGGAGAAGGAAATGGCAACCCACTCCAGTGTTCTTGCCTGGAGAATCCCAGGGACGGGGGAGCCTGGTGGGCTGCCGTCTCTGGGGTCGCACAGAGTCGAACACGACTGAAGCGACTTAACAGCAGCAGCAGCAGGTGCTACACTTCTGTCTTTCCTGTTCTTATTTGGATTTTATTTTCCTTGTTTGTGTCTTTGTCCTACTATTAGGTGTAGACGTTAGAAGATAGTGGGGAGAAGGGAGATGGGAAAAGAATTTTGGATGGAAGAAGTAAAATCAGAGAATGAATGAGACTGTTGGAGACCAGACTTGTGTTTTATTGGAGACCATCAGACATGGAAAAGCAACAAAAAGCAGCAACTGTAAAAAGCAGTGAGCAGTTTTAAAACTAAAGGATAGCATTAAGAATAAGAAACTGTAGAGTGGTTAACAGGATTATCAAAAGTCTGAAATTTATCTGCACTCAATAAAAAGGTCTTTATTGCTTACTGGTGGCATCTTGTTAAGTTCAGCCTCTATCTTCTAAAGATAAATCCCAATATTATCATTGTAGTTATGACTTATTTGATATTTATAACACCCCAGGGTTGCCTTCTTGCTACATTATTTTTACACTGTTGAAATAAATTTTTTTACAATGGATATAAATGATGCAAATATAATAAGGAAGCATTTATATCAATAGTAAAGACATGGCTGGGCTACTGAGTCAAATAGAACTTGTCATTCAAGTGAGTCTCATTACCTATTGAATATTTCCCAGTGATTGAGGGGTTTTCAGTTGTGTGAAAACATAGTAGGGACAAACACCAGTGTATGAAGATAAAAAGCTGCCTCAAATCTAAGCTATTAATCCAAACTGATATGTTCTTCCCTTGTGGCTCCGCTGGTAAAGAATCACCTGCAATGTGGAAGACCTGGGTTCAATCCCTGCATTGGGAAGATCCCCTGGAGAAGGGAAATTCTCCACTCCAGTATTCTGGCCTGGAGAATTCCATGGACTGTATAGTCTACGGGGTTGCAAAGCATCGGACACAACTGAGTGACTTTCACTTTCATATATTTTACCACCTGGACATAATTTGTTTTCAGTGTGTAATGTCAAGAAATTTGTATTTAAGTGGCCACGTGAAGATTGTTCGTTCTTAAGGAAAGAGCCTATGTTTGGCCTAACTCCTTTGAGCACTTTAGTCTCAATAGTGACTTTAGAGAAATGTTTCTTTCATTACAATTTTGCAAGTTATGTTGGGGAGTGGGCAGGAAATAGAATTACTGAAGAAGGTTTTTATACTCTCATCTAAACTATTAGGAAAATACTTGGTGTGGAGAACATTTCTCCCTTCAGAACTCTTTTTTTGTTCTCCCAAGGACTAAAAGGTCTGAGTGACTTTAGAGCTCCCTTTAGGGCCAAGGGCCGTTTTCTGCACAAGAAGTTCCTGCCGTGGGCGGCTTACAGCCTCTGGGGGTCATGCCAGGCCTGCCTCACCTGCTGGCTCTGCCACGTGGGCTCACTCTTGTCCACTCGCTGGTCCAGATTCACACTGTCTATGTATAAAGGGCTTTGATCTGGATACTTTGACCTTCAATTTCTGGGCTGAAGTGGCACTTTAATCAGCTTCCTATAATCAGGGACAGTATTCTTTACTCTCATGCCTGGCTATAGTTCCAGAAATTCCTGGCTGAGCATCTGCTTTCTCAGGAGAAAGAGGTGAGCATGTAAAACATGCGAGTACTTTTCTTTGTATCTCTGTTGATAGTAAAATGCTCAGTACACACTTAATGCATGAAAGAGAGGAAAAAAAGAAAAAAATAATAAAGAAGGACAGGGAAGGAAGAAAGACAGAAGGAATAAATGTTGGTTCTTTGCACAGTTAGAGGCTTCCCTGATAGCTCAGTTGGTAAAGAATCCACCTGCAATGTGGGAGATCTGGGTTCTATCCCTGGGTTGGGAAAAGCCCCTGGAGAAGGGAAAGGCTACCCACTCCAGTATTCTTGCCTGGATCATTCCATGGACTGTGTAGTTCATGGGGTTGCAGAGTCAGACACGAGTGATCGACTTTCACTTTTGCACAGTTGCTACACTTGGCAATGTGGTCTGCAGTAGTAGGAAAAAGCCAGCTAAGTCTGTAGCAATTCTGTTTTTAATGTTCTCTTTGACCATTAGCCCCAACCATTATCTCCTCCTAGGGGTTTCCCTGGTGGTTCAGTGATAAAGAATCCACTTGCCAATTCAGGAGATGCGTTTTCAATAGTTGGATTGGGAAGATCCCCTGGAGAAGGAAATGGCAACCCACTCCCTTATTCTTGCCTGGAGAATTCCATGGACAGAGGAGCCTGGAGGGCTACAGTCCGTGGGGTCAGAAAAAAGTCGGACACGACTTAGTGACTAAACAACAGTTACCTCCTAACTCACCCACTTCTGTAGAGAATTCTTTTCTCCATAGAAGGATTGTCCCTGCATTCATATCACCAGACTCAAGGGATTTTCAAAGGGTAGGCAGAAACATTTCAGAGAACACAGCAAGAAGTCAAATTTAGGAAGATAAGGAAGGTCTAAAAAGTACACAGCCTGTCTTATTTATCCTAGTGATGTTATTGCCAAATCCTGTGTTAATCCTAATGATTTCCATTTTAGTTATCACAGGGCCTTACATGCCCCAGAATATCTGAGTAATTTTCCCCATCTCTTTTCTTAGACTGGCTATATCTCAGATGAAGGAAAAAGAAAAATAACACCCTACTATGTGGCAGATACTGGCTAGGTACCTGTGGAAAACACATTTTGGAATGTCTACACAGCCCACAAGGATCCACTCAGCCACGCTGCTCACCACGGGGTGAGGCCCTTTAGTCCTGTTTATGCTCAGTCTATACCCTACAGCCCTAGCTACTCTCCACTGAGAGTGGAGGGAACTCTTGCCATAAGGTAAAGAATCAAATGTTCTTGTGAGACTTAAGAATTGGAGTTATGGATTCCTGCTACCTCTGTGTAAGTGTCTTGGAAAAGGATATATAAGCTCAAAGGCTATGGGTCAGTCAGCTCTGTGGGTCTAGGGGAGATAAAGTGAGTTCTCACACAAAGAGAAAAAAAATCAAATACACAAAAAGAAGCTACAGTGGATCCTGATGACTTTTTATTTCTTGGTCACAACATCATTATAAGGCTTAGCTGAATTCTTGACTTTAAGAACAATAGGATATCACTATAACCTTATAATTAATTTTTTCTGTCTCATTCTCTCTCACTTTTCCCCTTAAACCAGCGCAGGTTGATTTCTATTACCTGGAATGTAAGGAATCCTAACCAATAAAGTGATGTGTGTGCTGTACCTTACTTAACATGATTTTCACAACAGATCTATAAGGTATTTTCTATCTCTGTTTTACTGATAAGGATAGTAACAAAAGTTGCCTAGGCTTTATACTTCATGAATTTCCAGGATGGCATCTGGACTCAAGTTTTGTGGACTTCTGAACCTAATCTTTTCCCACTGGGCTCTTACTCCCTTGGAGGTGCTCTGACGGCTAGGGACATCTTCTCCCATGACCTCAGAAAGACCCTGGAGTTTTGTAAACCTTAAGGTATCAAAGATTCCAAGGATCGCAATTGCCCCCGGCTCCTGGTTCTCTGGCAGGACACCAGTTTCTGACTGTTCTGCCTGCCCCTACCCTGTGGGAGCACAGACTGTGCATTCTTCTAGGCCTGGAGGAGACACTCTTAGGCTCCATGGGGAGCAGGATACCCCACCCCTCGGAGAAGGCAATGGCACCCCCCTCCAGTATTCTTGCCTGGAAAATCCCATGGACAGAGGAGCCTGGTAGGCTGCGTTCCATGGGGTCACGAAGAGTCGGACACGACTGAGGAACTTCACTTTCACGTTTCACTTTTATGCATTGGAGAAGGCAATGGCAACCCACTCCAGTGTTCTTGCCTGGAGAATCCCAGGGACGGGAGCCTGGTGGGCTGCCATCTATGGGGTTGCACAGAGTCGGACACGACTGAAGTGACTTAGCAGTAGCAGTTCCCACAAAAGAAAAAATGTCAAGTCTAAAGGATAGTCTGTCCTTTGGATGTGTTGTCTTCTGGCCCCTGAGAGTCGGCAGGGAGCTACAGCTCTAGGCTCTTGCACTGCCTCCTGCATTAAGCTCTGAACGCTCCTTCCACTAAATAGTTGGACCAGAACGGGTCAGTCTATTCTTTCCCTGGAACATAGGGTCCTTTTTCCTTCCACTGAAAGCTGTTTTCTGTTTCATTAGGTGATTAGTTATTTGGAATTCATCATTCAGATCCTTTTGGGGAGGTGAGAATGCTGCCCATGTAGGACCTGTGGCAGGGAAGTGCTCTAGGACTCCTGTCTTGACCAAGGCCTTTGATACCTTGATATTGGCTTAAGAACCTGTAAAAGACATGGACATATTTCCCCCATCTTCCTAATGACATGAGTGATCATTAAATGCCTATTTTGTGCTCTGAATAGGAATTATGATTCTCCCCCTGTGGACCCTGAGCCCATGTACTGAGACCAAGTTCTTGAAATTCTCTCCCTCTGAGGCAGATTCAGTATCGCACCACAGAGATGATAATTGATTTTTTTTCTTTTCTTTTCTGTTTGATGATTTGATGATTGCTGTAACCATAGTTGCCTGGCTAGGATTTACAAAAGGGGAATAAAAATTACAATTTGGAGATCATTCTGCACTCCCATCTTCATTTTCAGCTCTCTCTATCTATAAAGGATTCCCTTTATCTTTGCCAAAACTTTGTTGGCTTAAGTGGTGGCCAGTTTAAGAATCTGGATTAGTTGTTAATGTTGCACTGATAGTTTTCTTAAGTACTTAGAGGGGGAGGTAAAGGAGACTAAGATTAATGTTAG
The DNA here is from genome assembly GCF_000754665.1 of Bison bison bison. Lineage (NCBI taxonomy): Eukaryota > Metazoa > Chordata > Mammalia > Artiodactyla > Bovidae > Bison > Bison bison. The sequence goes on along the minus strand of NW_011495026.1, from coordinate 3,527,194 downwards.
GTTAATCTCACTTTAGTACTTGGTACAGAGTAGTCTCTGAATACATGTTAAAAGGATGAATTACAATGATTACAAAACATTGAATAAAAACAGAATCTATGGTACATCACTATACTCGATGAGAGGTAGAAATAAAGAGGAGAAAGAAGAAGAGAAAATTCTTATCTATAGAAAGGGATTAGATTAGAAAAAAAAAAAATCACTGTTTTTCAATCCCAGTGTAATATCTGGTCCAGGCAAGGATCATCAACAAATGCTAAAGCTGCTGGGTGAAGGGTTATTAGGCAATAAGTTATTCACAAGTCTCAAAACATCAACTATCAGATCACTTATTAATTACCAAGGGGTAAGGATATCTTTGTAACAGAGAAATAGAGCAAACACCAATTTAACCATGCTGTTACTCAAAACATTACCAATAATGGGACAAAGTGATGTTATGCCTCTCTTGGTATGCAGTTTGAAGTATGCAATGGTATCACCCCCCCTTTTTTCCCCAAAAGTATTTCAACCAAAGCTAATTATGAGAAAACTATCATACAAATTTAAAATGTTAGACCTACAAAATAAGCAACCTGAACTTTTCCCAAAAAAGTTAATCTCTTGAAAGATGAACAAATTAGGGAGCCAGTTCTAGATTAAAGAAGCCAAAGAGACATAACTGATTCTAATGAGTATAAACTGAATAGATCCTAGAGATTAAAAAAATATTAGGAAGAACATTTTGGAAAAAATTATGAATAACAATTTGGAAAATTCATATACAGCATATACATTTCATGGTATTAATCAATATTAAACTTCTTATATGTAATAATGGTTCTGACGTTGTATAGAAGAATGCTTGTCTTACAAGATACATCATAAAATATTTAAGGGTAAAGTGTCATGATGTCTGCGATTTATTTTCAAATGATTCAGTAGTAAAATTATACATATAGTGCACACACACTATAGTGTGTGTATGTGTGTGAGAGAGAGAAGAAGAGAGAAAGAGAAAGAAATTGGTACAAAATGTTAACAGTTGCTGAATCTAAAGTGAAGAGTATGTATTGATTGCAATGTTCTTTCAACTTTTGTGTGAGTTTGAAAATTTTCAAATAAATTGCAGGGGGCAAAGAAATGACAAACAGACTGACTTTTACTTTATGAAAAAGTTAGAAAGCCCAGGTAGCTCTTTTTCTGAAATAGGTGAGAGAAATTGGAAAGCCAGGCAGAATTAATAGAAAACAGAATCATAGAATGTTATCATTTGAAGGATCTTTAAAGTCTGATGTTTAGACTGATTCTGAGAAACAATCTGGAAGAAAAAATTTCTGGCTAAATAAATTGGGGAAACAAGGCACTACTCTCTCTCTCTCTTGGAGAATCACAATGAATATTATTAGCATGCTAAAGTTCTGAGTAAGGAAGTGTGTTTAATATTGCTTAACGTCACAATTTCTAAACTTATTCGATCACAGAACCTCTTTTTAAAACACATGACCCCCATTAATTTCCTCAGAAGCAAATGTTCCCCAGAATAGAGAAATCCTGATTCAACTTGATTTAACAAGGAAAGAAATAGAGACTCAGAATAGTTGATTTTTTTCAAGGTCACAGTGGAAGAGACGAGCCAAAAACTCAGGTTATGAGAAAGGTGATACAAAGACAGTGATTGGTAGCATTCACAGAGAAGGCAAAAAATGTTTCTTACAAAGATCATGCTAATTGAAATAGTTAATGCCATTCCAACCAGCAAAAACCCTGTATTTTATCCCACTTATACAAGTTCTACATGTAGGATCTGTTTTGCAAACATGCCAGCTTTGTTTATAACCATGGAGACATATGTTGTTTGCTAATATCGTACCATGCACGAGAAAATGAAATGCCTTATATATATATATGATGCAAATCTAAGTTTCATTCTGGTATAGGGACAAAATATTACATGGAATTGTGATCGAATCAGCCTGTCTTAAGTTACACTGTTTATCAGTTGTGATAAGCTAAGGGGGAAAAACTCCCATGTTCTATTGCTTTATAAGCCAAGCACATTAAGAACATACATCTGCTTTAAAACTACACAGTTTCTTTTCTAGTGCCCAAGCAGATTTGCTCTGAGCTCAAGCAGTTATCAAACCCGGCTCTGCCTCTGATGGCTGCAGTTTACATTCGGAGCGAGAGCACAGCTCTGGTGCAGGACAGGCAGTCTCAGGCAACAGATGTCAACTCCCTTGCAAAGGCGCTGCTCTGCCTCACAACTGGCAGAGAACGGAAGGAGTTCCCTTCCCTTTATGGCTTTTATCTCTCTGGTTAATAGGGGATGGTGCTTAGAGGAGGCAATTCTTGAGCTATAAATCCAGACAGCAAATAAAGCAAGGGGAGAAGGAGGGAAACTACAATGTAAGAAGTTTCCTTTGTTTACTATGCTTAATTGGGATTCCACACATGAATGGAGAAGAGAAGAGGTTCTCTCTCCCAGGGTGACTAGGAAGGGGAAAAAGGTGGGTTTCCCTCTGTCTGCTTGCTTTTTAATGTGCAAATTAGTCAGAGCCTTTCCCAGCCTGAGAGAGTTTGTAGTTTTGAGTCCAAGGCCAGTGTCTCAGTGGGTGCTCAGTAAATATTAATTGAAGAAGATGATGGCTTTGAGGAGTGGTCTTAATTATATTCTCTCAGCCGCAGCCCTCTAGATGCACACAAAGGTCACTCTGTCTCTTGCCCCAGGCACTACCCGAGTGGCCCATTCAGTTAATGAGAAAGGTCTTGTTCTCTCATTTGTCTCCTACCTCATCTGCAGTTTCATGCCCAACCCATCCTGGGGTCTGTGCTCAGAGACTGATGAGAACAAAAAGTCAAAAGTAGAAACAACAGCTGCTGCAGCCTCACTGCTTGTGTGGTCTTTCTCCACTGGACTCAGCACAGTACCCTCCTTGGGCTGGCAGCAAGGGGAGGGGGCTGAAGGAAGCAGCTGGAGAATTGGGTGGGGACTGCCAAAGGGAATCTGGTGTGGTGGATTGTGTTATCATTCCCAGCATCTCACACTCCTTCTAACAGGATTACACAACTTGCAGTGCCTCCTGAGGGACAGTACACAGTTTCTGCACTTTTGATGTCAGGCTTGGACTTGAGTACTCTGGCCAATGGATTGTGGGCAACCTTGACTATGCCTCATTCAAGGGAAAGCTCTAAAGCTACCGTGAACCAGACATTTTTTCTCCTCCCCCAAAATTCATACATTGAAGCCCTAACGCCCAGTGTGATAGTTTTAGAAAGTGATTAGGTTGTGAGGGTGGATGCTTCATGAATAGTATTAGTGCCTTTGTAAGAAGAGACACGATGGTGTGATCACTCACCTAGAGCCAGACATCCTGGAATCTGAAGTCAAGTGAGCCTTAGAAAGCATCACTACGAACAAAGCTAGTGGAGGTGATGGAATTTCAGTTGAGCTATTTCAAATCCTAAAAGATGATGCTGTGAAAGTGCTGCACTCAATATGCCAGCACATTTGGAAAACTCAGCAGAGGCCACACGACTGGAAAAGGTCAGTTTTCATTCCAATCCCAAAGAAAGGCAATGCCAAAGAATGCTCAAACTACCGCACAATTACACTCATCTCACACACTAGTAAAGTAATGCTCAAAATTCTCCAAGCCAGGCTTCAGCAATACGTGAACCATGAACTTCCACATGTTCAACCTGGTTTTAAAAAAGGCAGAGGAACCAGAGATCAAATTGCCAACATCCACTGGATCATCGAAAAAGCAAGAGAGTTCCAGAAAAACATCTATTTCTGCTTTATCGACTATGCCAAAGCCTTTGACTGTGTGGATCACAATAAACTGTGGAAAATTCTGAAAGAGATGGGAATACCAGACCACCTGACCTGCCTCTTGAGAAATCTGTATGCAGATCAGGAAGCAACAGTTAGAACTGGACATGGAACAACAGACTGGTTCCAGATAGGAAAAGAAGTACGTCAAGGCTGTATATTGTCACCCTGCTTATTTAACTTATATGCAGAGTACATAATGAGAAACGCTGGGTTGAAAGAAGCACAAGCTGGAATCAAGATTGCCGGGAGAAATATCAATAACCTCAGATATGCAGCTGACACCACCCTTATGGCAGAAAGTGAAGAGGAACTAAAAAGCCTTTTGATGAAAGTGAAAGAAGAAAGTGTAAAAGTTGGCTTAAAGCTCAACATTCAGAAAACGAAGATCATGGCATCTGGTCCCATCACTTCATGGGAAATAGATGCGGAAACAGTGGAAACAGTGTCAGACTTTATTTTTTGGGTCTCCAAAATCACTGCAGATGGTGATTGCAGCCATGAAATTAAAAGGCACTTACTCCTTGGAAGGAAAGCTATGACCAACCTAGATAGCATATTCAAAAGCAGAGACATTACTTTGCCAACAAAGGTCCGTCTAGTCAAGGCTATGGTTTTTCCAGTAGTCATGTATGGATGTGAGAGTTGGACTGTGAAGAAAGCTGAGCACCAAAGAATTGATGCTTTTGAACTGTGGTGTTGGAGAAGACTCTTGAGAGTCCCTTGGACTGCAAGGAGATCCAACCAGTCCGTCCTAAAAGAGATCAGTCCTGGGTGTTCTTTGGAAGGAATGATGCTAAAGCTGAAACTCCAGTACTTTGGCCACCTCATGCAAAAAGTTGACTCATTGGAAAAGACTCTGATGCTGGGAGGGAGAGGGCAGGACGAGAAGGGGCCAACAGAGGATGAGATGGCTGGAAGGCATCACCGACTTGATGGACATGAGTTTGGGTAAACTCCGGGAGTTGGTGATGGACAGGGAGGCCTGCTGTGTTGCAATTCATGGGGTCACAAAGAGTCGGACACGACTGAGCAACTGAACTGAAGAAGAGACATGAGATGACCTCTTTCTCTCAGCTGTGTGAAGATACAATGAGAAGACAAATATCTATAAGCGAGAAGGCAGACCCTTACCAGACTCTGAATTTGCTGGTACCTTGTTCTTGGACTTCCCAGCCTTCAGAACTGGGAGAAATAAATGTTTGTGGTTTAAGCCACTCACTCTATGGTATTTTTGGTATTGCAGACTTAACTGACACACACAGATTCATTGTATATTCCCATCAGCTCTCTTGCTGTTTTCTCTTTGCCATAAGAATGGCATGGCCAAAAAATGGACTTCTGTTTCAGCCTGGATCTGGAATGAAGAAAACACAAAGACAAGGCTGATGTGTGTGTCTTCTTCATTACAGATCCCAGAAAAAGCCTTTGTAGTTTTAACTAAAAATCGGGGGGTGGCGGGGGTTGTTTGCATAGCAGCAGAGCTGACTGATTCATGCCATTTGAGTGGAGTAGGAAAATGAAGTTAGTGACTTGTCTGCTTCATCAGTACTGGTCTTTACCTGTCAAGCTGCCAACATGCGATGAATAATAGAAGCTCCTTCAGCCCTTGTGCCTGCTGTTTTGACACTGCCCCCACAGCCTTCTTGAACTAAATAAAGTTGAATGGCATACCATTCCAACTGCTAACAGATCAAGGAAAGGGCTTCTTTGTGAGGGTACGCTTCTCCAAGGTTAGAGAAATCTTGGCTTTCTCCAGAGACCTGCATGAGAGGCATTGTGTCTTTCATTTCTCTTTACTGCAGTCCAGATTTGCCTTAGTACCTCCTCCAACACTGCAGGTACCAACAGCCTTCCAAGAGGAGCAATGGGGCCTGTGGTAGAGTAGCATGACAGCAGGGATAACTTTGACTCATTTGTGCTTTGCATAAGTATTTACGTGCTTCCTCCAAAGCGCTTACCTAGTGTATGTTATAACTAAATACTGACTTAGACTAATGTCCTAAACAGGAAACAACTGAAAAATTAAACATTTATGAATTTGAATTGAGTTATAACTTTGTGTTAAGTTTATTTAGGGATCAGTATTTGTTGGTTTATGTTATGCTATGCCTTTATAAAGATGGTTGTATGAAAATATTGAATCATACAGCCTCTTTCAGGAACTCTATGACTATAAAATTCTTATACTCTTGCTAAATTTAATCAGATTGCATATTACCAATAGATTTTGATAGCTATCATAAAATAAGGAATTCAAACCAGCAGATGATTATAACTGACAACAGGAATGTAACTGTGAACTTTGAAAATATGCTAATGCTTATCCCTGTATAGAAATATTAGCCTAAATTCTTTCTATGACATATGCATATGTGTTTATAATCTATTTTTGTATAGAGTAAAAAAAAAAAAAATCAATTCCCAAAATATCACTCTCCCCTTTGACATTTATCAGTGATAGCAAATAATGTCAGGGAACATTAGTATACTGAAGGAATACAGAGATGCTGCCTAAAGCATATACTTGGGTTTTGCTTTAAAAGAATTTGATACACATCCTGAACACTGGCCTAATTTTTGCTTTAGATCAAATTCCTCATACTGGGTGGTCACTGTGTTGGGTCTTGAATCTGGTCCTATTCATCTTTTTAGACTCAGGAACTTGCATGCTGCTGCTAAGTCACTTCAGTTGCGTCCGACTCTGTGACCCCATAGACGGCAGCCCACCAGGCTCCCCCATCCATAAAACCCACTAAATAAGAGGGCTTGACTCCGGCAGTTGGTGATAGACAGGGAGGCCTGGTGTGCTGCAGTTCATGGGGTCACAAAGAATTGGACACGACTGAGCAACTCAACTGAACTGAAAGAATAACTTGGATAGAAAGACGGATGGATGGGTGGGTGGTGGATAGAAGAATAGATAGCTGAGTCTCCTGTCCTCCTCAAAGATAAGACAAAAAAGTAATCATATTGATATTAATTTAAACAATTTAAGGAAGAAGGCCATGCATTCTTTTAATATAAGTAAGGTAAATCCAAATTAATATAAATTAAACTGTGATAATCAGTATCATAGTGATAGCTTACGGTGAACGATGTTGGGTTCATGATCTCTGAAGAAGATTTAGCTTTGGGACCAGGGACCAGGCTTGATCACTCAAGAGCTTTTGTGTAGCAGTTTTATTAAAGTGAGAAAGGGACAGAGAAAGCTTCTGACACAGACAGCAGAAGGGGACGGAGAGTGCCCCACTCACTAGTTTATCAAGGCATTATGTACTTTTACCAGACCCACTCCCACAACACACATACATCTTAAATTAACAAGATTAGAAGGGCAAAAAAGTCATATCAGACCCACTCCCACAACATACAGTCTTAAGATAACAAGATTAGTCAGAAGGTTTTGTTAAGGAGAAACATGTCCTTGAGCAGGATACATTGTTACATTGACTAAGACAAAGCAATGTAGAAAAAAAGTTTGTCCTTTTCTTCTCCTTGAGAGCCCCAGACCCCTTTCTCCTCCTCAGGGACCCTGGACTTATCAACCTACCTAGGAACTGACTCTTTCAATAGTAATAAATTAGAATGTTCATCTGAAGGCATCTTTTGCTGTAAATGCTCCTGAAGGCTCAGCAGTGATGGGTAATTTTCTTCATGCCCTCATGGGTTTTCCTTGAGAAGCTTTCCACAGCAACCCCACAGTAAGATGTTAATACGACTTCATCATGTAGGGGGCATGTGTTTTAGAGTTCTTGTTCACCTGATGCAAAGAGCTGACTTACTGGAAAAGACCCTGATGCTGGGAAGGATTGAAGGCAAAAGGAAACGGGAGCAGCAGATGATGAGATGGTTAGATAGCACCATAGACTCAACGGACATGAATTTGAGCAAGCTCTGAGAGATCGTGGAGGACAGAGGAGCCTGGCGTGCTGCAGTCCATGGCGTCGCAAAGAATGGGATAGGAATTGTCCCACTTAGCAGTGCTAAGTTTGGGGGATACAGAGATGAACAAGACATGCCGTACCATGAAGGAACTTGTAAGGGGAGAGGAAGACAAGTAAGTGAACAAAGACAAAGTGAGTGTGACATTTAAGAATTAAAAAACTGTGAATGTAAGGAGGAGGAAGACAGTGATATTGAGTTAAAACATCAAGCAGAGACAGCAGCAAGCTGGGCCTTGGAAAATGAGTAGAAATTTCCCCACTAAAAATGGGATAGTGGGAAGGGTAGTTTTCCAAAAACAGGGAAAAGTATGAGCAAAGGCACAAGTTGTAATTGCACAGCTTATTTCATTCATCTCTTCACCTAGTTGGAGCTCATAAATTGCTCTAACCTCAGAGAAGAGGGAGTAATATGGTGTACTAATAGCACTGTATGAAGGAGGCAGGTGGCGGGGAGCGGGGAGTGAAGGAGTATGGTAAAAGAAGAAACTAGAAAAGTAAGTTGGGGCCAGCCCATGAAAGCAGATGTTGTTTCATTTATTTGAATGAAATGTACTCTGTACTTCCTGTGAGAAGGATAAGCCCGCTGAATTTTAGGGCTGACATTCACTTATATAGTTACAAAATAATGCAAGTTGACATTAAGTTGAAAAAGGACTGTCATGTGACTTCCTGCCATACACCAGAGAAAATCATAGCAGTAAAATAAGTGTTTATTGAGCCAATGCACTTTAGATTCTTTTCCAAGCCTCCCTAGGCAGCTTTGGACAAAAATGGGGGTTGGGGGGTGGAAAGAAAGATGAAAAGAGAGAGGAAGAGGATAAGGGGAAAAGAGAACTGGAGGGGGAAGAGAAGGGGAGGAGAGAAAAGAAGGAGAAGAGCAACAACTCTGTTCTCATACTGAAGCAGTCTTAGCAGAGAAGGGAATGCAGTGATCACACTGCTTTTAATGAGCCTTTGATACCTGCACACCTCACTAGGAACATAAAATCTGGTTTCTCCAATCAGTGGAGTTTTTTTCATTTTTTTTTTTTTTTTAAAGATGGATATTTTTTACTCTTGTTAGCCTTAAAGGGACATGAAACATGGTCACCATTCTCCAAGATAGGATTTACCTGAGGCTGGCTAGAAAATGTCTCAGTATGGAAGTCATCTCTTCTTCATTCCTCAAAGAAGGAAACCAAAAGAATCTTCTTTAAAGAACAGCACCAACAACGTGGAAATTGGAAAAGCTAGATTTAAAGCTAGATTATGCATAGCACTGGATCAAAGGCTGTGTTTTATCAAGAGAGATTAATCTGAAAGGATCAGGTATCAAGAAAGGGAATAGGCTCCCTGTATTTGTAGCTGGTGGTTGGCTGCCATGATGAATGTGAAGACCAAGGTGATAGAAGGAGAGTTGTGTTTTGGATCAAGGTCATCGGAAGAGGACAACTAAAGAGGAAGATATTAATAAATCAGAGATCTGGCTTCCATGGGTTGCTGCCCAAAAGAGTGGGAATAGTGTTTGTATGAAATGCTTGCTGGTGAGCAAAGCAAAGTCAATTCCCTTCTTTGTGACAGGCGGTTGTGTGACACGCAGGAGAGCACACCTCTTATTCATAGTAGGAGGATTGCTTTATCAGAAGAAACTGTTAATGTGTTTGAATTGAAAAAGAAATTGCACTTACAGACTGTATAAATGAGAAACTTGCACCTCAAAGGGTTCATGTAGATTTAGAAGTAAGGCTTGAGACGCCAGAAAGAAACAGTGACATTAACGTGGTGTATTTAAAAGAGATGAAATCCAAGGGAATTTGCCAGATCCAAGAGGAACTCCTCTGTGTTCTATCCAAGCTGAACATTCCATTTTTACAAGGGCTCCTTTGTTGTCATGTTTATACACAGACTAATAAATGCTTGACCTTTTTTAGTGATGAAGGAACAGTCTGTGCCTCAGGAGCATATTATTTCAAGAAGCACAAATGAAGAGAAAGTCCAAACCCCTCTGGGACAGATGGACTAAATATTTTGATATTGGAACCACATGGAGAAGGGCAGGGATTAGGAAACAGAATGCAGCGCTGATAAGGGAACCTGGAAACAGCATCAGTCTTCTCAGATGTTTCAGGCACTCCAGGTATGTGTGGAACTGGACAGCAGCCTCACGTGAGGGCATCACAGTGAACTAGACTTTTACCTTGATGTATAGTAAATATGGACCATAAATGAGAAACATATTTGTGGTCTGGCAAAAGTGTTGATTTCTCAACTTCTGGGTTCTGTATTAAAATCACTAGTATTCATCAAGCATTTACTGCCTAGCTTGAACTAAGAGCTTTATATGAATTATTTGGTCACACATTAACTTTATGAAACAGGCACTATTATTTCCACCCTAATATTTTTTCTTTTGTAGACATAGAGGTACAGAGAGGGTAAGTAACCTCTGAGAGTCAGAGTATTGGAGTGACTTTGAACCCACTTAGACTGAAGCTCAGATCCCAATGCCTCCCAGTGACTTTGGCATTAGATTCTCATTTGCCTCCCTCCTCTGATGCTGCATTATTCCCCACTCCCTATTCTAAATAAAAACTGCTGCTAAATTGAGGGTGAACTTCAGATCATCCGTGGTATGTGTGTAGTTGCCCTTAAAGTACCGCCACACATTTGTGTGTCTTTGAAACAACAAATCCAGGGCAGTCATTACAGTGGTGTTGGGGCATGCTTAGAATGTGGCATTTTACCATTTCTTACTCAATATTTTTGCTAGTATTATACTGTTAAGACTCATTTTGAGAAGAGAGAATACTAATCAATGGTGAGGGTGACAGAAAGGTTATTTTAAAAATTAAAAATAACATAGCTTTTGATTCACAAAGTCTTTACTTTGGAGGGTCAGAGACGAGTAATGAAGTGTGGGATTCCAAGCGCAGAGCTGAAACCACGAGTATCTAAAATGCAGCGGAAAGAAGCAATGAAGATGTGAAAACCCTAAATAGCATGAAGTGATTGGTCTCACTGTTGGGCATAATGAACTCCTACCTGTGCTCAGTGCCACACAATGCAGAGTTTACAGCCCCTCTGAGACTGGTCCCAGAGAGCAATGTCCAGGGGGAGTGGTGACTGTTCTGCTCAAGGACAGCGAGGTGTTGGGGACGCGGGTGGGGAGGGGGTGGTGTCCACCCCACCCTGAGACAGGACCCGCCTGGCCTCAGCACGTCCCCCTGCAAGAATCTCAGAGCTCAAGCCTTGACTCTACTTCCTTCGTTCTCCCTTTACTCAGCTCCTGTTTTCAGAAGCAATCTGATAAACTTATTTATGTTGAAAAGTTTAATGTGTGATTCTTCCAAGGGGAGTTGGTTTCAACAGAAAATCAAGGCTCAGAACAAAAGTTGCAACAAGGTCTCAAATTTAACTTGCTGTACTCAGAACTGTGAAAAACAAAAGGTAGCTTTTTTGATTTCTAGAAAAGATCTAATCTTACTTCACTATCTTTCCCCACACTAGGTGCTATGGGGAAAAAAACAAAACCAACTTAAAATTGCCATTTAAAGCCATTTTAGTCTCTTCTAGTTTCAGATAGTCTTATTTTGAATAATTATTCAGTCACTACAATTTGCTACCTTCATTAGTTTTCTGTTGCTGCTGAAAAAATTAACGTAACTCTAGTGGCTTAAAACAGTACAGATCTATTATCTTACAACTCAGAAGTCTGAAATGGGTGTCATTAGGCTACAATTAAAGTGTTGACAGGGCTGGTTCCTTTCTGGGTCCTCTAGGGGACAATTCTTTACTTTCCCTTTTCCATATTGCTTGGATTATGGCCCTTTTCTTCCATTCTCAAAGCCAGCATCAGCAGGCGAAATTCTTCCATCTCTTCCTTCTGCCCTGACTCCTCTCTTTATTCCACATTTAAGGATTCTTACATTACATGAGGGCTTCCCTGGCGGCTCAGTCAGTAAAGAATCCTCCTGCAATACAGGAGACCTGGGTTGGGAAGATCCCCTGGAGAAGTAAATAGCGACCCCCTCCAGTATTCTTGCTTGGAGAATCTCATGTATAGAGGAGCCTGGCCAGAGCCTGGCACGGGGTCACAAGAGTTGGACTCAAGTAAGCGACTAAACCACCAATCCAGGATAATCTCTCTACTTTAAGGTCAGTTGATTCAGTTCAGTTCAGTCGCTCAGTTGTGTCCAACTCTTTGCGACCCCATGAATCACAGCACACCAGGCCTCCCTGTCCATCACCAACTCCCAGAGTTCACTCAAACTCACATCCATCGAGTCGGTGATGCCATCCAGCCATCTCATCCTCTGTTGGCCCCTTCTCCTCCTGCCCCCAATCCCTCCCAGCATCAGAGTCTTTTCCAATGAGTCAACTCTT
>NW_011495026.1:3488556-3514971 GCF_000754665.1 Bison bison bison | reverse complement strand
CAAAGAAATCCCAGGACTGATCTCCTTTAGGATGGACTGGTTGGATCTCCTTGCAGTCCAAGGGACTCTCAAGAGTCTTTTCCAACACCACAGTTCAAAAGCATCAATTCTTTGGCACTCAGCTTTCTTCACAGTCCAACTCTCTCATCCATACATGACCACAGGAAAAACCATAGCCTTGACTAGACATACCTTTATTGGTGAAGTAATATCTCTGCTTTTCAATATACTATCTAGGTTGGTCATAACTTTCCTTCCAAGGAGTAAGCGTCTTTTAATTTCATGGCTGCAATCACCATCTGCAGTGATTTTGAAGCCCAAAAAATAAAGTCTGACGCTATTTCCACTGTTTCCCCACGTATTTCCCATGAAGTGATGGGACCAGATGCCATGATCTTAGTTTTCTGAATGTTGAGCTTTAAGCCAATTTTTTCACTCTCCTCTTTCACTTTCATCAAGAGGCTTTTTAGTTCTCCTTCACTTTCTGCCATAAGGGTGGTGTCATCTGCATATATGAAGTTATTGATATTTCTCCCGGCAATCTTGATTCCAGCTTGTGCTTCTTCCAGCCTAGCGTTTCTCATATAGCAACTTTAATTCCATCTGCCTTCCTAATTCCCTTCCCTGTCTACCACACCACCCTTTCCAACTTGTTTCTCTCTTTCTCTTGTTGTTCCTTCCAAAAATGGCACACACCCGTATCGGGGGAGGAGATAGAGAGTCTCAGACACAAGGGTTCTCTCTCCTCTGGATCCTTGCTGGTTTCTTTCATTTTAATATTCATTTGGCTGTGCTGGGTCTTAGTTGCAACACTAGGAATCTTTATAGTTGCGGCATACTGTACTGGGCCATCACCACCACTCTGCTGAGGCTTCTTGGCCACAGGGGAGTACCTCACATGGTGCTGTCTACTGGGAGCTGGAGTTGGAGATAAAATGTGCCTGCTGATGAATTATACCATTAGGGCATTTTCTGATCTGAGGAGAGGGGCATGGACTCTCTCTACCTTTGGATTTCTCTTGAAATCTATCTCATTGCTCTTTCCTCCAGAATGTTACAACAGAGGTCTAATCAGAGAACAAATGGCTAACTGCTTGATTCTCATCATCTCTAAGACAGAACAATTTTCCCCTTCCCCTCACTATTGGGTAGTGGCTTTTCTAAGTTCATAACTCCTCCACAAAAGGTAGATTTTGTCTGATCCTCTGCTTACACTGCTGGGAATGATAATGGTGAAAAAGGAGATTACCAAAAAGAAAGGATGAATATTTCCAAAAAACACCATCCCTATTAATCTCTCATTAGGACATTTAAAGCATCAGCCATTCAGGTTAGTAGACTAGAGGTTCTGCCCTGGTGTTTCTCTGCACTGTGACCGCAGTAGCTGTTTCTCTTTGGAAGGTGGCTGGCTTCCAGGAAGCCAGGGCATAAGGGGAAGTTCAGAGAAGCCTTTCATGCTGTACTGCCAAGTTACCCATTCTCCTCCACTACCAAATACACACACACACAGTTATATGTGCAGTCTGAGAGTCAGCATCACCTGGGCCCTACAGAGACCAGTCACTGATCCTGCTCGGTTCATGGGGCTTCTCTACCTTTATGCAGCGAGGGACCAGTGCTTTGATGCCACCCAGTAAGCTGGCATTGAACACATTGTCACGAGTTGGAAGTGGAAATACAGCTGTAATTTGTAGAGGCCGTGCGTTGCCCAAGGTCTCTATCCCCTCTGCCTTTGTTGGGATGATCGGAAAATGCATGATTTGGGACTTGTAGTATATAGCTTGGAGAAGGCAATGGCACCCCACTCCAGTAACTCTTGCTTGGAAAATCCCATGGACGGAGGAGCCTGTTAGGCTGCAATCCATGGGGTTGCTAAGAGTCAGACATGACTGAGCGACTTCACTTTGACTTTTCACTTTCATGCATTGGAGAAGGAAATGGCAACCCACTCCAGTGTTCTTGCCTGGAGAATCCCAGGGACGGGGGAGCCTGGTGGGCTGCCGTCTATGGGGTCACACAGAGTCGGACACAACTGAAGTGACTTAGCATAGTATATAGCTGGGAAATTCACGTATAGTCATATCCATCGCCTGGTGTATATGTGTTATATGTAAATATTTCTCATAAGAATTCTGCCTAATTTTGTCATTACACACAATTATATACTGATGTGGAATATCATTGCTATAGTACTTTGATCATTCTAGTGGGCTCTAAAGTTAGCACATTGAATATTTAAAGAAAAGGAAGGGTAAGACAATTCCACAGAGCTTAGCCATGGAAAAAGTGTTGATACTATAAAGTTCCTGGGATGTTAGAATTGACCGTATATGCCTTACTTCCAAATTAGGTGGTTTTGATTCAAAAGACTCAGTAATTGCATCTGTGACTCTTCACTCTCTTGCAATCTAGAGATGTATTGGGAGATACCCGTATTTAGGATGCACACAGCCCTTCATAAACAGGTGGGTAAGAGGACCAGAAGCTTGCAATAATTGGATCCAAACTGGTCATGGGATAGAAACCTAGGAGATAAGAGTCAGAACTTAGTGTGAGGTTCCAGAGAATTTTGCCCACAAGCTGAGACCTGCTTTAAAATAGGCTTTGCTAAGAGTAATAGTGTACTGGGCCAGAAGTCAGGACAACTGGATTCTAAGCAACTGTCTACGCATGTAAGCTTGGGTGATCAGTCCCTCTGAACCTCATTTTATTTGTCTATAAAATGAAAAAGGTTGCACTGCAGGTACTTCATGGTATAAGGTTCTCCTCTTAACATATTCCCATAATAACTATGTACTAATGAGAAGAAATAGAAGACATAAATTTATACTCAATTCTGTTCCCACTAGTAGGGTGCTATTAAGATCTCTGATATGCCAAATAACAAATAGTCACAGAGTCCATTAAAATCTAAGTATCTGCTTTCTTGCTGAAAAAGGCTAGACTAGGAGAATAGGACTACAACTGAAAGCAGGCCTTCTACTCCTTTGCCTCAAGTCTGAACCTTGGGACTTATGGGAGGAACATACTGGATCTGCAGAGCACACGCCCAGGCAGAAGGTAGGGTGGCCGGCTAACTTCTCACTATGTGGTCCTCCAGACCACATGGAATACCATGTGGATGCTGGAACAGAGGGCCAGCTTGTCTTGTAGGCAGGCGGGTCTGTAGAGAAAACCCACCCAAAGTAACTGTGTAAGTCCCTGAGATGACCCAAGTTACCAGTTTATATCCTGTCTTCCCCTAAAGACAAAAAGAAGATTGGGAAGGGTGGTGATGAATGCATGCTAAGTCCCTTCAGTTGTGTCTGACTCTTTGCAACCCTATGGACTGTAGCCACCAGGCCCCTCTGTCCATGGGATTTTCCAGGCAATACTGGAGTGGGTTGTCATGCCCTCATCCAGGGGATCTTCCTGACCCAGGGATTGAAGCAGTGTCTCTTGCATCTCCTACATTACAGGTGGGTTCTTTACAGCTGAGCCACCAGGGAAGCTGTGGGAAGGATGGGGAAGCCACTTATGAGAGGTTACCAGAAAAGGCTCAGTAAACAAGGGTAAGGTTTGCTATGCAGATTTAAGTCTGTGCCATCTCCACTGACAAGAGTTTCTTCTGATTTGGAGTCATCCTCTTTCTGGTACAGAGAGATGCTTAAATAGAGACTTCCTTTATGAATATAAATGTCCCTTCTAAAAGGGTAACGTCTACTCTGTTTCAGAGCTTCTCCTCTGCCTGTAGTTTCTCAAAAGTAATCAGCTCAAAATAATCTTATTCTAGAACTAAGACTAGAACTCAAATCTTACACCCAAGTCTGTACTTTAAAAATACTTAACGTTGAATTTAGAAACACTTTCATCCAAGTCAAAAACCAGTGGAACTGGTTTTGTGGAGTATTAGACCATGTTATGGAGAAGGCAATGGCACCCCACTCCAGTACTCTTGCCTGGAAAATCCCATGGACAGAGGAAGCTGGTAGGCGGCAGTCCATGGGGTCGCACAGAGTCGGACACGACTGAGCGACTTCATTTTCACTTTTCACTTTCATGCATTGGAGAAGGAAATGGCAACCCACTCCAGTGTTCTTGCCTGGAGAATCCCAGGGACAGGGAAGCCTGGTGGGCTCCTGTCTATGGGGTCGCACAGAGTTGGACACGACTGAAGTGACTTAGCAGTAGCAGCCCATGTTATATAATTGATTTCCTAAAGGAAATTAGTCCTGAATATTCATTGGAAGGACTGATGCTGAAGCTGAAACTCCCAGGACATTGGCCACCTGATGTAAAGAACTGACTCATTTGAAAAGACCCTGATGCTGGGAAAGATTGAAGGCGGCAGGAGAAGCAGATGACAGAGGATGAGATAGTTGGATGGCATCACTGACTCAATGGACAGGAGTTTGAGTAAACTCTGGGAGTTGGTGATGGACAGGGAGGCCTGGCGTGCTGCAGTCCATGGGCTCACAAAGAGTTGGATATGACTGAGTAACTGAACTGAACTAAACTGAGATAATTGAGAAGTTTGAGAACATAGTAAAAGCGCTGATAGAACATTATAAAGCCTACGGCTTAGGTCAAAGACCCACTGATTAAAGTGATGAGTGCATGTAGCCTGGGGAGTGGGAATTTGGCTCCAGAATTAGACCTGCTGAATGATGTAACAGACAAGGTGGGACAAAGGACTGCAGAACCACTAATTGCTTCCTACGTGAAAACTGGTATGTTGGTCCTCAATGAATATTTTTAGTCACGAGAACTGTGATGACAGTAATTATGTCATACTCACGAAACAACAGTAAAGATAGAGAAGGACTGGGAGTCAAAAATGTAGGCTTGCTAAAGAGAGACTCTTCATGGAGGCTGATCTAAAAACCTGAAACTGTGAACAAAAACCAGGGGTCACTGTAGTACCTGCCGAGTGAAGAGGCAAAGTGAATAATGATATTAAATAGTATCCATCCACAGAGAAATGTGAATTAAAAACAATGGTGGCCACAGAATGCTGACAGATATTTTTGAAAAGGAAACCATGAAAAAAAAAATCAATATTTATTTCCTAATTTTAACAAGGTACTGCTGTGCTCTCCACTTGCTGGACAATGCTTCCTTTCTGTCTCTGCAAATAATTATTGTGTTGCAGTCTTAGCATTCTATAATAAATGCCAACTGACTATGTCTAAATAAATACACCACTGATCTGTATTGTCAGAAAATGAAACGTTACAAAGAAGTGAGTGCTTCATTGAACTGAAGCTTAGACCCTTTAAGTAGCAAACTTTAAAAAATTTAGCTACTATGATGGAAATTGTATTAAAATAGATTCCATTCTTCTTGGCCTCATTAAACCAAGTATGTGCCCGAGTGCGTGCTTGTGTGCGTGCTTAGTTGCTCAGTCGTGTCCGACTCTTTTCGACCCTGTGGGCTGTGGGCTGCCGGGCTCCTCTGTCCATGAGATTTGACGGGCAAGAATACTTGAGTGGGTTGCCATACCCTCCTCCAAGGGATCTTCCCAACGCGGAAATTAAACCCACATCTCACGTGTCTCCCGCATTGCAGACGGGTTCTTTACCCACTGAGCCACTTGGGAAGCCCAAACCAAGTATATTGAACATCATTTAATGTTCTGAGTCGTTTCCGTGAACATCAGCTTTATTCCTGAGCACTAGTACCGGACCTCCTCAGGGGTTGGTGAAATGTGCAGGGTTCCACCGCAGTCTTTCCTGGGCCCAGAAATGATGCTCGTCTTTCCTGCCTATGACCACTACGTTGGCTTCCACTCTTAACCCCAGGTCCCACATATGTTCTGGTTTCTATTCTTTCTGCTTTAACCAGTGGTGCTCTAATACTTTATCTGTAACCTTTTTGTGTACTGATAGCTGTTACAGAAATCATATCAGTGATCTTTTAAAAACTGCACCATATTTTTATAGAATCCTCTATCAGCAGGTTATGATATAAAGACTTAGAAATGACCTGGGCTTCTGCCATAAATAAATCGCATAGACTTGGTGGCAGGGAGTTTCCTCGATACTTGGCCATCTTTTACACTGCTGCTACCTAAATCCATAGCTATATTCTGTATGCTTTTGATTTTTTGCAATCTTATCACCAGATAGAATATTATTGTTACAAGTTTTATTTTCCTTTGTTTTCTAAGATGACATTACTCAACACTTGGGTCTCATACTATTAGTTCAGAATTAAGTTAGTCCAGAGAATAGGAACAAAAGGAAAATATTTCAGGAATTTCCTGATGATCCAGTGTTAGGACTCTGTCCTTTCACTACTGAGGGCCCAGTTCAATCCCAGGTAACTAATATCCCACAAGCTGCATGGCGTGTGTGAGGTGGGGGGATATCTCATCCTATTAGATAGCTTCTGCTGTGTAAAAAACCATCCCAAAGTATAGTAGCTTGCAACAAAAAACATTTCTTATCTCTCTCCATTCTGTGGCTCACTAGATAATTTTCCTAATCTGGGACAGTTCAGTGAGGGCTGGAGTAGCTGGGACCTTTCTCCACGTCATCTCTTGTCATCCAGCAGACAAGCTAGACTTGTTTACATGGTGGACAAGAAAAAGTGAACCTCATTATGCAAGCACTTTTTAAGTCTCTACTGTGTCATGTTTGCTAGTGACCTGGAGGCCGAAGCAAGTTACAGTCAAATCCAAATTTCAGGGAGAAATACGCTCCATCTTGATGGGAGAGACTACAAAGTCACAGTGAGAAGCATCAGACATACAAGGATGGATTTCATGCTCATTTTGTAGTCTACCATGTTCATGGTCGGAGATGGCAATGGCACCCCACTCCAGTACTCTTGCCTGGAAAATCCCATGGGCAGAGGAGCCTGGTAGGCTGCAGTCCATGGGGTCGCTAAGAGTTGGACACGACTGAGCGACTTCACTTTCACTTTTCACTTTCATGCATTGGAGAAGGCAATGGCAACCCACTCCAGTGTTCTTGCCTGGAGAATCCCAGGGACAGTAGCCTGGTGGGCTGCCGTCTATGGGGTCGAGCAGAGTCGGACACGACTGAAGCGACTTAGCAGCAGCAGCAGCATGTTCATGGTACTCATGCCATGACTCAGCAGCATATGCACCTCTTGGAGACTTCAGCTCTGCTACCCCTCTGACATGCTAAGCTAGTGCTCTTCCTACTACCATGAAATCTCCTACAAGAGTAACTTTTCTCATCTCCTTTACTTCCTTCTCCTGGATTCACTTCTTAATTCTTGAAAGCCGATTTCTGTAGCAGCTAAGAAGTGACAGAGGTTATAACTAGGTTAACTAGCTACTGCCCAGTCATCAGTGACGTCTTCGCAGACCCTTGACTGTTTTTTAGTTTTTAACACAGTTAACCTCCTTTTTTGGAATTCACTTCTTATGGTTTCTATTACAAGTAAATATTAATTTTCTCCCTAGGTCATTGGCTGCTTTTTCTATTTTCTTTTCAGAGCTCTGTTCCTCCTCCCATGACCATATATGTGGTTCTGTCCTCATCTACCTTCTCTTTCTTACATCCTCTCAGTAAACTCACTCACATTCACAGCTTCATTACAAACCTCTAGGTACTTGATTTCATCAGTACCTGAACTTTTATTAAATTTGACTCCATCTTCCACCAAATGGCCCACTGACTAGTTTCACCCAAATGTTTGACCTATATTTCCCCTGAAATCTATTTTGGCTGCAAACTAAGGAGATTGTTCTGGGAGCTATATAATGCCCTTACAGCCTGTAAGTCAGTTGATTCTAAATTTTCCTTCAGATAAAAGGGACTGGGAGGGAGGAGGTAGGCAGTGTGTGACTAACATCTGCTGAATGCCTACTTTGCGCAAGGTCCTGTGGTCCCTCTTAACTGGCTGGGTGAACATCTTCTAGGATTACTTTCAAATAGGAGAAAAAGAGGCAGACATGGAATCTGCACAGGTAGCATCCCAGACAGCTACTGATACCCAGGTAAAGGCTGCAGTAACACCAAAGGAAATGAGACTCTGGAGATCTCTGTTGTAATAAACAAGAGGTATCTGACAGCCACAAACTGCTTTCAAAGAGTTTCTGCTAAAGGTATCTTAGGGTTTGCCAAAAAGATACATTTTTCTCTTAAAAGAAAGATCTGGTTTCTGGGGAAATGGATTATAAAATAAAATTGCAATTCTCCTTTTTTCCCCCTAATAAATGTGCTTAGAGACTTGTAGGGCCCAAAATTAAGCTCCTGGTAACATTTCTTCTGTCTGAGTAAATTTCATTCACTTAAAGTAAAAATTTTTTTTTTAATTACTTGATTTATTTTTGGCTGTGCTGTGTCTCAGTTGCTACATGGGTTTTTCTCCAGTTGTGGCAAAAGTGGGCTACTCTCTAGTTGCGGTGTGGGCTGCTCAGTGCGGTGGCTTCTCTTGTGAAGCACAGGCTCTAGGCAGCGTGGGCTCAGTAGTTGCGCCTCCCCAGCTCCAGAGCATGGGCTCAGTAGTTGTGGCGCACCAGCTTAATTGCTCCAAGGTGTGTGGGATCTTCCCAGATCAGGGATCGAACCATGTCTCCTGCATTGACAGGCGGATTCTTTACCACTGAGCCACCAGGGAAGACCTCAAAGTGAAATTTCTGATGGTCATAAGATGGACATACTTCCAGTTATTTCCTGTTCTCTATTCCTTGATGGTGTTCCTGTGGATAGGTCTGTTGTAGAAGTATATGTTTGTAGCCATACTATTGTGTATGCTGAGGGAATACTAAATATAATTAATCAAGTCATGACTTGATAATGGAACAGATTCTGAAGATGATATGAGATGCTGCTGATGACCTAATAATAGGTTCTGAACTTACATTTTAAATATAGTTGTCTTTCCTTAAAAGTATAAAATAAAACTACCTTTGTTCTTTTATTTTCATATCAATAATGCACATACTTTTCCAATGCCAAAACAGAACACGGTGTGATAGAATGCCGGCAGGCTTGTAGAATGAATGAAACATCATTCTCCAAGAAGAAGCAACCTACTAGGTTGCCATATGGCCTGAATTATATTAGTGTATCCCTCTTTTTTTTTTTTAATTGGATTTTATAAGAATTTGAGAGTGTTACTTATTTCTTTCCCCTCATTTTTGGTTTGTTTATATTGCTGCAAATATTCTTGCAGAGCAATTGCAACTCTTCTCATTGACTGCATTCTCTGAGGGCTCATTCTAGGAAAATGCTACTTAAGTATTGTGTATTGGGCATGAATTATCCTGTATTGTTCGTGTATCTTACTGCATTGTCTTTCTTATTGTCAATGGTGGTAAGTACCATGGTTAGTGAATTTAGCTAACAGTGTTTGAAGCAGATGAGATTTTAGCTCACTTCTTGATAGCTGCATTGGCTCAATCTAAGCTAAAGTCTTATTTTCATTAAAGGAGCAGACATGCTGAGGAAGAAGGTGCTATTTTTACATAGGGACTTTTTCTACTGAAACCACATGATAACACTATGCTGTTAAAATGATCTCAAGCATGCTGAGTTAGCTGAAGAAACAATATGCATGTTGCCAAAATCAAGGCAGTACTATTCTGAGCCTCCTCTGAGGTCCTTTAGCTCTCCTTGGTGGTCATGAAGAGGAGACTAGGAGAGGAGCTGGTGAAAATATATGAATTACAGGTGAAGTGGAGGTGACTTCCTGTTACCTACAAGAGATTATCTAAGTTCTTGGTTTTGCCATCAGTCATTGGAATATGAAAAGTTTGGTTACTCAGGTATTTGCATACCACTATTTATTGAGTACTGTTTTTATTCTCTCTCTAAACACACACACACACACACACATTGTTGTTTTAGTCACTAAGTCGTGTCAGACTCTTATGTGACCCCATGAACTGTAGCCCACCAGGCTCCTCTGTCCATGCGATTTCCCAGGGAAGAATACTGGAGTGGATTACCATTTCCTTCTCCAATATATACATATATGTATATTTTAAGCAAAACTAGCACAAAACAGTACTAACTTTAGAACATTAGAAACAGAAGTTTAGGCAGAGACCCTCCAAATCTAGTTAAAAAATGCCTTTATTATTAATATAGGTTACTATGATTCCATATCTATTATATAATATAGTAGGTATGGTACTAAGCATTTTACAAACATCATTTCATTCAGTCCTTATAATACTCTTACAAAACAGCTATTACCTGCATTTACAGAAGACAACGCTTCCCTTTCTTTTCCTTGCTTTTCTGATAACTGTCACGTAAGTTACACTCAATCGGAAAGTGACTGAGTTGGGATTCAGGCTTTGGTATCTAGTTCCTAAGTCTGTGTTCTTTCACCAGGCCACGTTTCATCTCTGAGGATGACATGTAGAGTCACTTAGGAAACTGGCCCTCTATTGACAGTCATTTTATTCTTCACTCTTCCTCCCCCATTTTCAAAAAATATTAATGAGAGTAAGTTACAGCACACCAAAATGGAAAAAACAAAATCTCCCTTCCTGGTAGTCTTCAACTGCCAAATGTAAATCACCATCAGATTTGGCTTCCCTTGTCTTCAACAAATCCTTCTTAGCTTCCATCATTTTACTTCTCTCCAGCTCTGGCACCCTGTGGGAGTTTTTATTGCAAAAGTCACCAATCTGTCAAAGATTTTATGAAAATTGATCTTCTTCACACACTTAGGTTTAACAAGCATTTTAACAGATTTCTTAGTCTCTCTTTGTTCATAGTTAATCAAAGAAAACTTTTGGTTTATTTTAATTTCACATGAAGCAGCAGATAAATAAGGAAAGTGTTAAACATAAAGTTTTGCAGAGTTTTGTAAAAATCTCATTTTGCAACAAATTCCAAAAATTGCAATACCTTTCACGTCTTAGTTTCTTTTGGATCATTTCTAATTGTTTTCAAATGTTTCCACAGTTACATGTGTGCATGTGCTCACTCAGTTGTGTCCAACTCTTTGTGACCCCCATGGACTGTAGCCTGCCAGACTCCTCTGTCCATGGGATTTACCGGGCAAGAATACTGAAGTGGGTTGCCATTTCCTCCTCTAGGGATCTTCCTGACCCAGGAATCAAATCCATGTCTCCTGCATTGGCAGGTGGATTCTTTACCACTGAGCCACCTGGAAAACCCACAGTCACATATTTCACACTAAAATATCTTCTCTTTTGAAAAATTCATCATAGATTTCATTTATATTTCATAAAAGTTGAAATTTTTCTTCTTAGCAAATATCATCAGTTTAATTCTGTCGTTCAGTCATGTCCGACTCTTTGCAACCCCATGGACTGCAGCACACCAGGCTTCCCTGTCCATCCCCAGCTCTCTGCTTGCTCAAACTCATGTCCATTGAGTCAGTGATGCCATGCAACCATCTCATCCTCTGTTTTCCCCTTCTCCTCCTGCCTTCAATCTTCCCCAGCATCAGGGTCTTTTCAATGAGTAACTTCACATCAGATGGCCAAAGTATTGTAGCTTCAGCTTCAGCATCAGTTCTTCCAATGAATATTTAGGACTGATTTCCTTTACGAGTGACTGGCTTGATCTCCTTGCAGTCCAAGGGACTCTCAACAGTCTTCTCCAACACCACAATTCTTCATCATCAATTCAGCATCAATTCTTTGGCTCTCAGCTTTCTTTATGGTCCAACTCTCACATCCATACATAACTACTGGAAAAACCATAGCTTTGACAAGATGGACCTTTGTCAGTGAAGTAATGTCTCTGCTTTGTAACATGCTATCTAGGTTTGTCATAGCTTTTCTTGCAAGGAGTAAGTGTCTTTTAATTTCATGGCTGCAGTCACCTATCTGCAGTGATTTTGGAGCCCAAGAAAATAAAGTCTGTCACTGTTTCCATTGTTTCCCCATCTATTTGCCATGAAGTGATGGGACTGGATGCCATGATCTTAGTTTTCTGAATGTTGAGCTTTAAGCCAGCTTTTTCCCTCTCCTCTGTCACTTTCATCAAGAGGCCCTTCAGTTCCTCTTCACTTTCTGCCATAAGGGTGGTGTCATCTGCATATCTGAGGTTATTGATATTTCTCCCAACAATCTTGATTCCAGATTCTGCTTCATCCAGCCTGGCATTTTGCGTGATGTGCTCTGCATATAAGTTAAATAAGCAGGGTGACAACATTCAGCCTTGATGTACTCCTTTCCCAGTAGGGAACCAGTCCGTTGTTCCGTGTCTGGTTCTAGCTGCTGCTTCTTGACCTGCATGCAGATTTCTCAGGAGGCAGGTAAGGTGATCTGGTATTCCCATCTCTTGAAGGATTTTCCACAGTTTGTTGTGATCCACACAGTCAAAAGCAAATATCAGATAAAATGTCTAAATGAGAGTGACTGTCCAATCCCTGGAGTAAATGATAGAAAATTCAAGGAAAATTTGAACATTACCCTTTTGATAACTTCTGGCAATATCAGAGCAGCACCTTTGATTGTTTTGATAGCTTATCTCTCTCCAACAGTTTGAACTTTCATCTGCTGGTTATAATCTAATAGTATTTTATATTAAAAATATTTAATAACTAATGAGTAATTCTTAATAAAACTACAACTTTGCCAAAATTACTTATAACTATTAGTACTAAATTATATCACCAATGTAATATTTTATTCTCTTGATTTACTGCTAGTTCAGAAATGATTAGCAATTTAAAAAGAATGCAATTCTATTTTAAAAATAGCATTCAAAGTAAAAATATTTCATGTATGAACTAAAACCTGCATTTAACAAAATCACTGCACAAATAAAAGCAAATGGTCACATAGATTGACAACTGAAGTAAGAAGTTCTGTTTCTTTATCTTTAAAGGTGTTGGACTATTATTTATTACACATCACAATTTTAAATACAGGGATATGAAGTACCACAGAAAATGTGGAGCCGAGTCTGATCTCAGAAGGCCTCAGCCTCCAACAGCTTAGAACAGGGCTTAGGTTCCCAACCAGAGATTGGGGCTGGGTGGCGGCGGTGAAAGCTCCATATCCTAGCCACTAGATCAGTGGTCAGTGCCAAGGGCCCTGGCCCTTTGCTTTGCTCAAAACAATTACCAGAAAGACGGAAAGTAGTAAAGCAAGTAAAGTATTAAGAGGGGAAAAAGTACAGTACTTGTTGACAGACTCATGGGCGGACTCGGGGAGAGAGAGTCGCTGAGTTTGCACCTTTGCGGCAGTTTGAATTACTTTTATGGGGCATTTCTTCCAGGTTTCCTTTGGCCAATCATTGTGAACTTGCCTCGTTCACAGTCCCTATTTGATATCTCTCAAGATCCTTCACTGTGTGCACAGGCATCTCTTAGCCAAGATGGATTTTAATGAAAAAGTGTCTGGGTAGACCATCCCTAGACATAACTCCCATTTGGCCTCCAAGGGACCTATCTGCGTGTGTGCAGTCAGGGAGGTCTCCTGATGTCGAGAACGAGAGATACGTGGTGTGGGCAGGGACCAGACTCCTTGCCTTAATTGTCCTGCTCTTCTCCTCTTGGAGTTTCCGTTCATAGGGATGACTCTCCCATTGCTTTACCCTGTTGATCAGTAGCTTAGTCATGTCTGACTCTGCGACCCAATGGACTGCAGCACTCCGGGCTTCCCTGTCCTTCACTGTCTCCTGGGAGTGGGGGTGGGTACCCATCTACCTCCTCCCTCAAGTCCATGTGTCTTGTCCTCCCTCAAGTCTAAGGCTAACTGGGTGATTGGAAGACCTCTGAATCCATTTCTATATGGACTACAATGTTTATTAAAGAAAATGTAATAAATGTGCAAATCTGAAGCTTACTTATATATTCAAAGTTAACAGTAACTGCAGCAATTGTTTAGAATTTAAATTTAGGCCAAAAAAATTTTTTTTTCAGGGAGGGCAGTTTCATCATTGACATTGTTTAGAATTACAGAGACTGATGCTAATAAAAAACAGACTAACTCTTAGTTGGTTTTATTATTGTTCAGTCACTTCGTTGTGTCTGACTCTTTGCAACCCCCATGGACTGCAGCCTGCCTGGCTCCTCTGTCCGTGGGATTATCCAGGCAAGGATACTGGAATGGGTTGCCATTTCCTTCTCTATGGTTTAATTATAGCTTTTACATTCTCTAGACAAGGCCGGCCCTGACTGCCTGCCCAGAGAGGTTTGCTCCACGTCTCTGCCCTTGATAAGTATGCCTGAATGTTTTCAGCAAGGAGGAGATACAATAAGCAAAGTGCAGATAATTTTGAAATTAACAACTGTAATAAAAGTACATAAAACTTTGTTTAAAGGTTGGAGTCGAGGTACTAATTTAATGATTTTAAAAGTCAGAAGAATATTGTTTTCTTGATTTTTCTGATTTTAGTCATTAGCTAGGTTTTTGTGAGAAGAGTCATTTAAATATGTATTATAAACACCCTTTGTAGGGTTGCGGCAAGTACTTTTACTTTCATAAGCATCCTTTTCAGTGTAAGTTAAAGGGACTGGTCTAGAATTATCTTTCTGGCCCTTTCAAGGCTAACAATCTGTGGTATCTACTTTGTTTCTTGTGAATGAAAGAACAAACTGTCAGCCTATCTCCACCCCTTCATCTCCCACAGTTCTCCTCCTTACTCCTAATCCTCAGGGGTCTGCTTGAAGAAGAGATTAAACTTGCACATCTTTCTGCATTTCTATAATCTCCACACCAGAAAAATGTAAGACACAGGCTAAATAATTAGGGGGAAGAGCCATAAATACTAAAGCGTTTTCCGGGTCTTTGTGAACCTAAGGGTGTCCATGGAGAGGTTGAGTGCTCTGGGATGGGTCCCATTTCTTATGCAGTGGGGGGTGTCATGATACAGAATGGGGAAAAACAAAGGGAACTGACATTTCTCTGCATAAAAATGGCAATGAAAGCTACTATCTTCTTCCTGGGAAGCAGCAGTTCTGAAATTATGATGCATATGGGATTTTGACTCTGTTGTTTCTGAAAATTAGTTTTTGTCCTTGGAAAATGTTGTGTGTGTGTGTGTGTGTGTTATGCAACAGACGCCTCAACAGAAGCCTCCCCCCACCCCACCCCACCCACTGGCTCTTGACTAGAGGGCATGTAAAAGTGTATATTCACCTCACACACCATACTGGGAAAATCTGAGGTGGTTCAAATGGAGTGAGTGCGACAGCCCTCCTTCAACTGTCCTGCTGAAGGCGCTTTGATACTGCTCTTCACAGAGTAACTCACTTTAGAAAATATACTGCTGGAGATGGCTAGCTCCTAGAAGAGAGGTGAATCCTATGGTAAGACCAGATCCTAGGGGTGTAATTTTCTTCTTTCTTCTCCTCCTAGTGCTCTTCCTCCTGCTGCTGCTTATTTTTTTAATTAATGTACCCCAAAAAAGATGGAATGGATTAATGGACTTCCATGTTCCCCTCACTCATTCACAACTTTCGCTAATCTTACCCTATCCTGCTACCTGACATAACTTTAAAGCAAATCCCAGGTACATATGACTTCATTCTCAAGTTAATGATTCCCTTTTTTTACATGGCCATAATACCTTTATCTTACCTTTAAAAACTAGTAATTCCTCAGAGCAACAAATATCTACTCAGTGTTCACATTTTCAGTTGTCTCATGACTGTCTTTTTTATGTTTTACATTTGTTTGAATCAGTTTCTATAATGTAAATAGTTGATTTTTCTTATTTTCTGTTTTCATCTTTTCTTCCTCACTGAGGTGGAGTTTTCTTAAAGGAAGGTAGAGGTTTGCACTGAGGAAGTATACATACAATGATATTTCATAATTATGGATGTAATAATAATTACTTGACACAGCATGTACTTTGTGTCCATGCTAGATGAAGTACTTAGCATTTAATCCTCGCAGCAACTCAGTGGGTTAGAACTACGATTTCCCCGTTTTGCAGTTGAGAAACTGGAGCACAGAGAAGTTCAGTAACTTGCCACTGGACATATACCTTGAAAGAGGTGGAGTCAGGATTTGAATCCAGTTTGTAATCACATGCTGCTTCTTAACAGCTAACAATTATGTAGCACTTACTAGTGGCAGGTGGCATAGACATAGAGAATCTGACTGCTATGTGAGAGACCTGGGTTCTATCCCTGGGCAGGAGGATTCTCTGGACAAGGGAATGGCAACGCACTCCAGGATTCTTGCCTGGAGAATACCATGGACAGAGGAGTCTGGTGGGCTACAGTCTATCCATGGGGATAAGTCTTATCCATGTTGCAAATAAGCGGACGCGACTGAGCAATTAACACATGCAAGGCTACTAGTGTCAGGCACTTGTCTAAGTGCTTTACTTGAGTTAACTCATTTAAACTTCACAAAGTCCCCATGAAGCAATACAGTCATGATCCTCATTTCATAGATGGGTAAGTCAAGACACAGAGTTTAGATATGAGAAGGGTTTTAAAAAATGTGGCTCCCAGATGGATAACTCAGTAGACTCAAGAGACTACTCACCATTGCCCTAAAATGCTAAAGGAAATCTTTAAAGGGAAATGAAGGAGGCTGACATGTACGTTACATCCTTTGCTATCCTCTCAGTTCACTATTGTACTTGGTCTCTTCCTTCTGCAGATGCTACACCATTCAGACACTTAAGGGAAACTTTAGCATCCATGTCATCATTCTCAATAATATTCTCTTAAGTCTATTCTAAACATGAGTTCAAAACACTTAGAAATGACTTTGCACTCTTCAGCCCTCGAGGCCAGTTACTGCCCAGCTCTAAGGGTCTACAGAGAATAACACTTCACAGAGCTCACCTCAAAAGACCCACTGCATGCACTGCACCTTCCTATCTTCCGTCTTTTCTCTCCACTTCTCTCGTGTGTTTTCTGTACTTGTGAAGATTTCTGTGGACAGATAGTGGCTGCACTTAAGTACTTAGAAGTTCTGCAAATTCAGGTAGAGTCCAAGCTGACCTCAGACATTGATTTACACTATAGACAGTAATTGAGAGAGAAACCTAGCCACTTTAGAGATAATATTTGGTTCAGTTCTTTTAACAGAATGGGAATGGGTCTCTCTTGGCAGATGCTGGAAAAAATCTGGGGCCTCTTAGGGAAAAAACATTATTAATGGCTGCTGGAAAAAAATAATACATATTTAATTGAGGTTGGAGTTGTTAAAAGATAATTATTTTAAATTAAAGTCAAGATTCTCATGCAAGTATGAAGTGAACCAATGCCAAAGATTTTATTGGGTGCTTTCATTAGTGATTAAACCAGTAAGATGTTACAACCAGTTTAAAGGAAAAAATCTGAAGAGCAAACACTTATATACAGGCAATGGGAAATGAGAAAATTAAGCTGCTAATAGATGTGAAAACTTCATGGCCTAATAAAATGTAATTGTTGGAATCTTCTTTTCTGCAAGGGAAAATCAAATCTCTACAAAACAAAATTCATTTGCATCTCTGTGGAGAAGAATCACTTGCATTACTATCAGCCTTCTACTATTTACAGAGTTGTAAAGTAGCCTAGTCAAAGGCAGTAAAAGGAACAGATCCCTATAAAATCAGATAAGCCCCATTGGTCATCTAAACAATGCCCTAGCTTCCCACTGAAAGGATATCCAGTAATCTTCTGCCCATTTCAAAGTCTTTCCCAGAGACTACCCTGGTGGCCCAGGGGCTAAGACTCCATACTGCCAATGCAGGGGGCCCAGGTTCAATCCCTGATGAGGGAACTAGATCCCACATTCCCCAACCAAGTCCTGGCACAGACAAATTAAAATAATAAGTAAATAAAAATTTTAAAAATGTTTTTCACAAATTTTCCTAACAGACCCATAAATAAAAACATATTTATCAAGTAACCAGGCAAGGTGATTTCTTAAAAAGATTCCTTAAAAAAGATGATGTTCACAGAGAGGCTCTGTAAGCCAGTTATCACTCTCCTGCTGTATCTCCCTTTTCCATTAAATTGTCTCTTTCTTTTAAGTTGTCATCATGGAAGATTTGGTACTGGGGTAATGTAGAAAACTTTAGCATTGTATCCAAAAAATTTGACTCAAGAAAAATGAGGAAGTGTCACATCCTTGTCGGCAGGTGGTTTACTCCTGACACTGTTGAACCACCTACAGAAAGCTGATTAGTTACCCACCTACTACGTCAACGTAGTCTCAGATGAAGTGCAGTTTCTCAACATACTTTCTGTTCATTAAATTGTACTGACATTTTCAAATCCAACTTTAAGATAAAAATATTGACCAGTGGATGGTTTATTGGTCTAGAAAGCTCACATTTTCCTCCTTCCTGTTTTAGTGGCAGAGGCCATAACTGGGATGTAAAGCATAACCCTGATGTAAGTTTCACATGTTAGCTCTTCCCAGGCTCTAGTCTCCAAACATGCTTGGGGCATTGTTCTGTCCTGCTGGCTTGGACCTCAGATTGTGCCAGTTATTACCTGTTCTTTCCCACTCATCTGGATCTTCTTTTCATACCTGGAGCCAGATAATTTCAAGATCACAAGTATTAGTACCTCCAGGAAGTTCCATTTGGCTTAGTGAAAAGGGATCATGACCACAGCAGTCCAAAACCAAAGGCCCAGTAGGGTTGATTATCCGAACAAAAGTGAGTGCAAGATATTGAAACTTCTAACAGCAGCATGGAACAGCCCGCTGGAAATAATTCTCAAGTGAAAGTGGAAGATACTATCCTCCTCCCAAAACTGGAAAATACTTAAGTAAAATACCCAGTGCCAATGAGGGTGTATATCTTAGTAAAGACATTTGGGAAATTGAATGGCTCTATGACCAAGAGCCCTAGAACGTCACACCTCTCGTCTACCATGTCCCCTTTCTGGGGACAATTCAAAATATAGTGAAAAGTTAATGCACAAAAAGCTATGTTTTAATGTTATTTGTAACAATAATAAAAGCAACCTGAATTTAGCAATAAAGATTGATAATAGACATTTGTCTCTGTTTTTAAATAAGACATAGGTATTTAAATAATGATTATGAAGAGCTTAAAAACACACCACAGGAAAATGTATGATAATTGAATTTTTAAAAGTTTTTATTATGGAAAAATATCAGACAGACAAAAAAAAGTAGAGAAACTTACATGATGAACCCTTACATTGAACAGTTTGTTATACAATTATTAATGCAAAGCAAATTCATTTCATCTACTGTGTTCACTTTATTTCCCAGATTATTTGAAGCCAATCTGAAATGATATCATTTCATATGAAAATGTTTCAGCATGTACCTCTAAGAGAAAAGAATCCCTTAAAAAACATACGTGCCATCTAAAAAATTAATAATATACCCATCAGAAAATATTCACAATCCCAACATTTCAAACAAATAACCACAATTAGTACATCCCTTTCATCAGCTCCTTTGATCCTGTTCTTATTCTACTGGGTTTTGGGTTAGCAATCTGAGTTCACAAAGTTATCAGCTTCAGGACCAAAAAGTCAGTCCTGGAAATCCTGACTCAGAGTCTTGGTACAGTCTAAAAGCTGTCTAAGGGCTGTCAGTTCAGAAGCCTGTATTCTGAGTCCATTCTTTGAAGTTTTGATAATTAGAAAGCACAGGACAGTTGTTTTCTTGAGGCTCTAAGGTTTTTTTGTTAAAGATCCAACCCGATCTCTGATTTGTAACTTAGAGCAGAGCCTTCAGGCAAGTATGAGAGAAAAGAAGAAATGATCTCTAAGACTGAATGGCTGTGGTTAATTTATTACAGTAACCAGCAATATCAGAATGGAGAACAAAATTGTCTAATGTGTGCATGTTGCATAACGGTCTGATCAGTGTTTCCCCTGAGGATAACATATTATGGACATCAAGGGCAGTGGCAGTCTTAAGACCTCTCTGTAAATTGTACTATTTCTGAACTATTTATAAAAACATTTTACCTCTATAAACTTAACTTGGTGAACGCTGAGCATCTCTTCTAATTGGATGACTCTTCCTATGCTACTCTTAACAATAGTATTGAATTTATTTTAAGAATGTACTATGCTGCCCAACAAATCTAATTATGTCTAATATTCTTTTTTTATAAAGTAAGAGAACAAATCTTTGGATTTTCTAGAGGTTGAGTATCTCCAAGATAGTTTTCTGATCGTTTTATTTTTTCTGAACTTGGAGTCCAATTTTGGGAAGGCAAAAGCAACAGATTTAATAGAGTAAACTTGGTCCATGATTAAAATAGGATCATGGATGCTTGAGAAAAAAATTTACCTAATCATTAAAACAGTATTTAAAATAGAGAAGTAGGTCAAACAAATTTAAGCAATATTGGCTCTTTCATATGTGAAGAGACTTTCTTCTTTGTTCTTAAAGTAATCACAGATATGATATAATCAACATAAAGAAGCTTATTCTCATGTAATATAAATCTCTGCTATCTGAATGGATTACACAAAAGGTGTAAATAGTACCTGTTTGTTACCCCTTGTTAAGAGCTCTAATACAAATTTAACATTTTAATAGAGAGAAAGCCAGTCTATTTTTGCATTAATTCAATATTTGGCAATAAAGAATTCCAAGTTCCTTTTCAAAAAATTGTCTTTTGAATAAACCCATCAAAACAAAGATTTCTCTGCCAAAATTTGAACATATTTCATTGCTTCTTTTTAGGAAAAAAAAATGACAAATGTGCTTTACTTTCAGTAAACCTCCTACAATTTTCTGTCTCCATTCAAATGTTGTCTTTCCCTATCATGTTTCATGTTCTGGAACAGGTATTTTCATTTAGAACAAAGCTACTCACTTTTTCATTGAAAAACCAAACAAATTTCTTTACAAAAGTTGTTCTTGTCTTCATTACAGTTTACACTAGATTGTCACTATTGTCCTTAGTATGATCTTACTACCTATAGTAGGGCTTCCCAGGTGGCTCAGGGGTAAAGAACCCACTTGCCGATGCAGGAGACATGTTCAATCCCTAGGTCAAGAAGATCCTTTGAAGAAGGGAGTGGCAACCCACTCCAATACTCCTTTCTAGAAAATTCCATGGACATAGAAGCCTGGTGGGCTGCAGTCCATGAGGTCACAAAGAGTCAGACACAACTTAGTGACTGGGCACACAGCACACACGCACTACTCATTATTAACCATAACTTTTAAACAAACCTCCATTTCACAGAGAAACCTGAGAGATGGGTTATTGAGAATTGAGTACTTATAAACAAGCTCAAAAGAATTCGTTCATTAACATGACATAAATGTACACTACTCTATAGCCTGGTATTAAACAATGATATATATATATTTATTTAAACTATGTTTAGTGATCATTGTTTTAGCAGTCTTAGAGATTATCTAGGTATCCAAAGATTATTCATTAGGTTGATGTAATAGTCCAATATTTTAAAGAATATTAAAAGTTATATTTTAGTTAATGTACTATAGAACATAATAATTGTTGATACCAAAAAGATTGTCACAATTTTAATTCAGTTTGGTTAGACACATAATTTTACATTTTTCATAATCTTTAACATTATTAAATAGTAATACTAACTTATTTCATCAATAATCAGTAGAAAAAGTTGAGGATGCTCAGAAAACAAACTTAGATCTTCTAAAAAATAAAATGTACAAATATATTCTGATTACACTAATATGAGGGGAAAAGATACATTTTTTTTATTAAAACACAATTATAAGCTAGTGTGATTTATCCAAAGAGTCATCTTAATTGTGTGACTTTATTATGAATTATAAGTTATGCATATATATTTAAATTATCATATAGAATACTTCTTAGCACTTTCTAAAAGATTATTTTTGCTGAAAGGCTAGAACATTTATAGAGTATTCTGTTGTATTTATTTTCTAGAAGTTCTGGAGATACTAGATTTATGTATTCATACTGTAAGTATAAACAATAGACTTACTCTATAAGTCAATCAGAGCAGAGTTCTTTCGATTTAAAACACCCTATTAATACCCTCCAGAGGTAAGAAAGTGTTTCACACACATGATGAGAGAGAAAAGCTTTTCTCAGCTGTAACGACCTGACTTCAGCTTTATAACTTCAGTTACAGTTTAACTTCAGCTTCAGTTACCAGTAAACTTGAAAACGAAACCTCACCACTCTAGTTCTCAATGGGCTGTTTTCCTTTCAAGTGGGCACAAAATTGTGTCTTAATTGATTCGAGCTCACAGTATATAAATAGTCGAAGAAAAAGATTAACAAGTTGGATTAGCTTTAAACTCTCACCTGATGGAAAATAGATGCCCATTATCCACCTGACAGAGATCATCAAATGGTCAGATGGTAAAACCAAATTTCCCATTATAATCAGCCATGTGCATATATACCCATGGGGTCAAGTCTTAACTTTTGAGTTGAGACCTGCCTAGAAGTCTTGATTCTAGGAAAAGACTTGGCCCAGCTTGTAAGTTTTATAGGGATGCTCTAGATTATGCAGTTGAGACCTGTCTAATGGCTAGAGACAAGACATGGGCTTAGTGCCTGGACCTAGTTGTGGAAAGACATGCATAGGTTCATATATACCAGCTCTCCCCCAAAACAAGCCGTAATGTATGCTTATTTCTATGGTGTAAATTTTCCTATAATTGCTCTTTTTGATTGTGTTACCAACACAACATCATGAATGCAGAATTGGGAAGGGATTCATATATTTAGTTCCCACAAACCAGTGTAATCTGCTGTGGGACAAACTGCTTGACCATAAGTTAATCAAAACAGACAGACAAGCAAACTTGTCTAAGAACAGAAACTAAAGCACAAAATCAGGAAAAAGAAAATCTTTAGAAATACAGTTATTTGGCATTCAATCTGAGACAAGAAAAAATATGCCTGAGTTTAATCACTTCTTGGGCCATGCAGTTTACTTACACTAGCAAGTAAAGTCCACAGGAGTATCTCAACAGATCTCCCAAAATGGCCCTAGTACACAGTATTTCGCAAGATTTGTTGTTGTTTTAGTTGCTCAGTTGTGTCCATCTCTTTGTGACCCCATGGACCATAGCCCGCCAGGCTCTTCTATCCATGGAATTCTCCAGGCAAGAATACTGGTGTGGGTTGCCATTTCCTTCTGCAGGGGATCTTCCTGACCCAGGGATTGAACACTCATCTCCTGCATTGGCAGGCAGATTCTTTACCACTGAGCCACCAGGGAAGCCCATGTCACAAGATAACTTGTTTTATTTGTGAATAATTCTCATAGTTAGAAAAGTTTTTATTTGTGCTTAGCCCAAAATTCTATTTTCCTATAACTTCTAACCAGAGGGCTTAGTTATGCTCTTGGGAAATGCACAGAATAAATCTAATCTTTTGTTCAGTAAACTTTCAATAATGATTACAGTTATCTTAGGATTTTAGTGCTAGTCCAACTTTACAAATAGGAAACTGCGACCTAGAAAGGTTAATGACTTTCCTCAATTCATATAGTACTGTGATTATCACATTTGATGCAATCAGAGATGAAGCTTAAAAACTGTCACAACACATCCCTCTTAAGTCTTTGTACTATAGTAATGTTAATACTTTAACTAATGTGTCTGTAAGACCTTTCATCATCTTAGCTGCCCTCTTCTTGTATAAACAATGTCACTCTGAAGGTGAGATTTTGTTGTTCTTCAGTTGCTAAGTTATGTCCAACTCTTCGCGACCCATGGACATGCTAGCATGCTAAGCTTCCCTGTCCTCCACTATCTCCAGGAGCTTGCTCAAACTCATGCCCATTGAGTTGGTGATGCCATCCAACTATCTCATCCTTTGTTGCCCCCTTCTCCTCCTGCCCTCAACCTTTCCCAGTATCAGCGTCTTTTCCAATGAGTTAGCTTTTTGCATCAGGTGGCCAAAGTATTGGAGCTTCAGCATCAGTCCTTTGATGAATATTCAGGGTTAATTTCTATTAGCTTTAACAAGTTTGATCTCCTTGAGGTCCAAGGAGATACCCAGAATCTAATCAGATGCCACAGGCATCAGCTGATTAGTTCAAGGAATAGTGTATTCTGAATTCTGGAGTTAATATTTTCTAAATAATTTGGCCTGTCACTTTAATTTTTAACTCCTTGTCAAATAACATTTTCAAAAGATTAAAGCATGGCTTTCATAGAAATATAAAATAAACACAGGTCAAAAAATTTATTTAACTCATTAGTAAAAGAAACATAAGATATTAATAATAAAGCTAGTTTTAAAACTATTTGAGAAGCTAAGAAATATATAGTCCATCAAGAAGTGCACATTGCAGTAAGCTTTTTAAGTTAGAAAAAAATACATTTAATACCTTATTGGCCAATAAATCATAACTTTTGAAGTTTTCTTTTCCACCAAAGAGAAATCACTTGCATCTCTATCAGGTAAAAACCTCTAAGGTGATATTACTTTCATAGTTTTTAGGCTCTAATTGATAAGTAAATAACAAAGCCAAATGAGGTCACTCCTGGAAAATGAAAACATCCTTAACTGCCCTCTTAAACAATCTCCCAGTATGACATTAAAAGAACATATAGCCTACTCTTTTGCTTTATCTTCAAGTACCATAGAATATGTCTTAACATATTTTATGAGTCATTATTTTGTCAGTCTCCTACAACCTAATAAAGTGTAACAAGACAATTTACATTTATTTATATGAAGTTATTTCTATTATTCTAGTTTGTCTTCCTTCCCAGTGCAGGGTTCTTTTCTGTTATGTCCATGATAAGTGATGGTCAACGTTGAGCAGCTCTGTGTATTGCCAGGTAGCACAATTTTTGTTAGAAACTCTAGTTCTTAGAGAGGTCTTGCTTGTACCGGTGGAAATATGCTCCCCTGTAATTCTTACTCACTGAATATCTGAATTAAGGTGTAGAAAAACCAGGCGGCTACTGAGTATTAATTTTAAAAGAAGTGCTAAAGTATCGATGGACATGGGTTTGGGTGAACTCCGAGAGTTGGTGATGGACAGGGCGGCCTGGCGTGCTGCGGTTCATGGGGTAACAGAGTCGGACATGGCTGAGCAACTGAACTGAAAGTATCCCTAAGCTCAGTTGTAAAATGCTGACAGTTAACACACATCACTCCTCACATAACTGAGGTCCTATAAACTGGTTCTGCTAGAATTAGTGCTTTCAAGGGGAAATTGAAAAATGTATATTCCTCATCTACACTAAGTGATCTCTCTCGAGTATTTTTTAGAGGCAAATGCATGTTTAGCATAAGGCAGATAAGGGCTGGTCCCCCAACTCCAGAACTTACTCACTGGCATCTAACAGTTTGATCACCTAAAATTCCAAAACCCAATAATGCCATGATATTTACTAGGAATGGTTGGCTTATTATTACAAATTATAAGCACTTTATTAGGCCATAATTTTCCCACTGAGATAATAAAATAGCCTACGATTACAAAATAGTACATATTGGATAAAAGAAGGAAATGTGCACCAACGTGAAAGTCAGATAAAGAATCTCAAATGTATTTGGACAGGATATTTAATGACACACATGTAAATCACCTCTTTTCTTAAGAGAGCGTAAGTGACTTAAGCTATCCAGTTGTGAGTGACATAAAAGCTGGAAAAAATTTTTTTTAAGTTAAAAGCATACTGTTATGTTACCACATTAATAAATCCTTTGTTTTAAGCATAAAGAACTATACATTTTATTGGCAGAAAAAAAAGTTTCTCCCGCTTTTGCCAGATGCGTGTTTAACAAATATTAAAGAAATGCAGGCTTGCATTGCTACCAGATTATGAGCCCTCATCTCATTCTCGCACTGCTGATTAGTTCCAGTTCTAACATCTGGAGCCATGCCAAGTAAGTTTAATCCAGCTTCCATCTGACCTTCAGATTCTTGAGAACAGTTACCCCATTCTCCTGCTGTCTGTCTTCTTCAGATTAAACAAGTATGCACCTCCTAAGGAATGGCTTCAGGATTGCTTATTTTCATGATTACCTTCCTGCAGAAGCTTTTTAGTTTTCAGTGTGTCCAAAACACAACATAACACATGTCTGATGCCACATTGACATCAGGCCGTCACCTCGCTCAACCTGCTTTGCCAACTCTATGTTAAATAACAAGGGAAAGTGAAGGAAAATAAACATCTCACGTCCCTTTAATGGAGTGGCTTAGCCGGTTAAACTTCCTGGAGCAATTTAGAGTTCTCACTAAGCTCAGAGGTACTCAGTCAGGGTCTAGTCAAGAGACAGAAACCACATCAATTATTTGAAGAGAGAAGATTTAATGTAAAGCAGTGTTAGCAAGGTAGTAAGTTGTTTAGTAGGTAATTGAAAGGGTAAAGAGGAATTCTAAAGCATTACAGAGTAGTAACTGTGTGAAGCTGTTATTACCCTATGTTCGCCTACCTCAGGGTAGATACTAAGACAGGATTGAACCTGCAAAGATTTTATTAGGGGAAATGCCTGTGTAGAGGAAACCCAGAGGGAGCAGGGAAGGCTGAGATGCAGGTATAACCTGAGTGAGAAAGAAATGGCCATAAAATCAGAGGACGTTTTGCCAAGCCATAGAAAAGTTATTGGGCCAAAGAGGCTGGGCAGA
>NW_011495026.1:3435105-3488456 GCF_000754665.1 Bison bison bison | reverse complement strand
AGAGGAGTCCCAGTCTCCCAGGAATCAGATGCCCCATTGTTTTGGCAGGCTCAGTTAGTACAGTCAATTAAAATTAGGTTTGTCAGATAAAATATAGGACATCCAGTTACATTTGAATTTCAGATAAACGAATTAAATTTTAGTATAAGTATATCCCAAGTATTGCATGTGAGATACTTATATTAAAAAGTTATTTGTCATTCATATTTAATTGGCATCCACCTGACAGTTTTATTTATGAGGTCTCTTAATCCTAATTGTACTTCATACGGCTGAAGTTCTGTGAGGTGCATTCTCATGGCTACCACACACTCTTGGGCTTAGGAGAAGAAAGGTAAGAGGTTACAATTATTAAAACTTCAAATCTTAAAAGAGGATCTTGAGAAGATGAAACTCAGACATCTAAGGAAAGGGTCCTCAGTATCTGGGTGGGGATAGAACCGGTTTTACAGCTATTGGAAAACTACAAAGTGAATTCAGCTGCTGCCCTGGGAAGGAACCGCTTGCTCTGGGGATGAAGAAGTGTTGCTGGACAGGACCCCAAGATGACTGGAAGCCAACTGGAAGCAAAGAGAAAGCAGCCTTGTAGTCTTCCCTCAGCATCTGCTACTAGCAGAGTCTCACATGGAGCCACTGGCAAGGCAGAAATGCAGAGCAGAATATCAAAGACTGGGTTTGGGATTTAAAGTAAAAATTTAGTTACTATCACAAATGCAGATTACCGCAGATCACACCCAGTTAAAGAAATGCTGGGAAATGACTGGCTATTGCCCTACATGATTGCAGCATGACTCCCAGCTTACAAATTCCATGGTTTAATGGTGATGAGCTTTGGGACATGCTATCCCAAAGAAGGGCCCCTTGGCATATTGAATATTTTAAGCTTGAAGGAATTTGAGAAATAGCAGGTGTTGGGAGTCTCTGACATCCTTGAAGCAGGTCATAAGATCCTCATGTGAGAGGTGCCCTCTCCATACCCAGAGGAAAAGAGCATCCTTATCTCCTAATCTCCATATCATCCTTATCTCCAAAGATGGAGGGACACTGGGAGGAAGCTAAGCAAACAGGCTTAGCTAAGTGTCTCCCAGTTTGCCACTCACAACTTACATCCTTTGTCCTCTCTCATTTTTCCACTACTTATCGCTCAAACCTAATATAAAAATATTCAGGTTTAAGGGACTTCCCTGGTGGTCCAGTAGTTAAAATTCTAAGTTTCCAATGCAGGGAATGTGGGTTCAACCTCTGGTTGGGGAACTAGGTTCCCACATGCTGCGCTGTGAGGCCAAAAAAAACTTCAAGTTTAACCTGTTCTTCAGGTCTCCATTTCCTTATGAAGGCTCCTCCCTCATGTAAAACTTACATTAAATACATTTGTGTGCTTTTTTCTTATTAATCTGTCTATTGTTACCAAGTCCCAGCCAAGAAAAAGGATATTTTTCTTCCTCTGTGTTGTTGAACAGAAAGATGCTTCTTAACAATTCCCATTCCCCATTTCAGGCAGATTACATGAACAGCCACCATGACTAGAGACTAATTTGCCTTTCCTTTTGAAATTCTCTTCTTGAAAAAACAAGAGAGGTCCTAACTAGGGTAGGACCTCAAGTCCATAATGAAGATTGGCAGAGGGATAGGAGAGGATACGCAGTCTTGTGTTACATAAAAAATAGCCACAAATCTGAAAGACTCCAGTAAACCTAATCACCAAGGAAAACAGGTATTAGTATCCCCAGGTTGCCAGTGGACGCTAATCCCTTAGAACATGGAAGACCTTATGAGGAATTACGTAACATTGAGGAGGAGGATATGTCATACTTGAATATGCCTCATGGTTCTCCCAGACATTGTCTTGTTTTGACCCCTGTATATTTCCACACATGGGGTAGGGGAGCTGATGACTGACCTCAATCCAGAATATAATGAATAATCTTGGAAGTTTTTAAGTGAAAAGGTGATATAGTCGTGTCTGTACCTTAGAAGAAAATCTTACCAGAGGGCAAAAGATAAGGATTTCTCAGTAATTCATTCAAGATATAATGAGGCCCTAAAGTAAACTAGTACTTTAGAGCTTACACTAATCCAATCTGGAGCATTTTCTCCAAGATGAAACAGGATTTTAAAGGACATTTAAAAAGTAAAATATTTAATGAGTAATAGGCCTGGAAAATCCCATGGACGGAGGAGCCTGGTAGGCTGCAGTCCATGGGGTCACTAAGAGTCGGACACGACTGAGCGACTTCACTTTGCTTTTCACTTTCATGCATTGGAGAAGGAAATGGCAACCCACTCCAGTGTTCTTGCCTGGAGAATCCCAGGGACGGGGGAGCCTGGCGGGCTGCTGTCTATGGGGTCACACAGAGTCGGACACAACTAAAGTGACTTAGCAGTAGCAGTAGCAGGCCTGGAAAATCCCATGGACGGAGGAGCCTGGTGGGCTACAGTCCATGGGGTCGCGAAGAGTTGGACATGACTGAGCGACTTCACTTTCACTTTTCACTTTCATGCATTGGAGAAGGAAATGGCAACCCACTCCAGTGTTCTTGCCTGGAGAATCCCAGGGACGGGGGAGCCTGGCGGGCTGCTGTCTATGGGGTCACACAGAGTCGGACACAACTAAAGTGACTTAGCAGTAGCAGTAGCAGGCCTGGAAAATCCCATGGACGGAGGAGCCTGGTGGGCTACAGTCCATGGGGTCGCGAAGAGTTGGACATGACTGAGCGACTTCACTTTCACTTTTCACTTTCATGCATTGGAGAAGGAAATGGCAACCCACTCCAGTGTTCTTGCCTGGAGAATCCCAGGGACGGGGGAGCCTGGTGGGCTGCCGTCTATGGGGTCACACAGAGTCGGACATGAATGAAGTGACTTAGCAGCAGCAGCAGGGGAATTGTATCTAACTTTTAGTTTTTTAAACCTGTTTTTTTTTTTTGGCATTTCTGCTCCATTCACATCCATGCATTCACTTGCAAATAATTCCCATCAACCTTTCAAACGTTAACAGATGGAAAGAAAAGTAGGAGCATTTTAGGTGGGATTTCTGCGATCCAAATGAGTGAGAGTTAAATGTAAATAGCTGGAAAAAAAAGAATTCTCTGATTGTACAATAATTGTTATTTTCATTTCAAGGGTTTCAAAAATAGAACAGTATCTTCTGGTAATTGCTTCCTATATTAGTTATCTATTATT
Source organism: Bison bison bison (assembly GCF_000754665.1). NCBI lineage: Eukaryota > Metazoa > Chordata > Mammalia > Artiodactyla > Bovidae > Bison > Bison bison. Next base: position 3,485,273 of record NW_011495026.1, on the reverse strand, counting down.
GCATAACAAATTTCCCCCAAACTTAGTAGCTTAAAACAACAACAAACATCTATGATCTCTGGCAGTTTCTATGGGTCAGGAATTCTGGAGCAGCTTAGGTGGGTGATTCTGGCTCGGGGTCTCTCAAGAGCCTAGAGTCAAGACATTAGCTGAAACTGCAATTGTCTGAAGGCTTGATGGGGCTGGAGGATCCCCTTTTAAGATTGCTCATACATGTGACTTGCTTTTGAGGTGGAGGGCTTCTCCTCATAAACTTTTCCTAGGGATTCTCCAGTGTTCACAGGACATGGCAGCTTGCTTCCCCTCAAGCAAGTGACCCAAGAGAGTGAGAACCAGGCAGAAGCAATTGCTCTTAATGTGCCAGCATTGGACATGGCCTCACTTAGCATCACTTCTACCACATTCTATTCATCAGAAGCTCTTCACTAAGTCTTGCCCACATTCAAAGGGAGGGGAATTAGGTTAAACCTTTTGATGGTAGGTATGATAACGATTTTGTGAACATGTTTTAAAAAAACACACTTTAACTTAAAACACGTTTTGGCATTTTGTGCACCAAATAAAATTCCCAGCTCATTGAACAGCTTCACAAAACTAAGTGACCAAAACCAAACAGCTTCACAAAACCAAATTCCAATTGCTGAGAATTGATATGTCACTTCTTTGGTCAACAATAGCTTGCCAGTTTGCTCTGAGATGTCTAAGAGTTGTGCAGTCATAGATGAGTAAAGTGTGAACTTTGTAATCCAAAGAGGGGAAAAACCCTAAAAGACCAAACCACAGTGGTTTCATCATCTGAATTATTTTGCTTGAATTTCTATTGAAAAGGCAGTTTCTTAAATTCAAGCTTCAGTGTCAGAGAAATGGAAAAGCTCTTACTAGTTCCTAGGAGTATAATATGTAAGTGATGGAATTCCAATAATTTGGTACTTATTGTGGTGGTTTAGTTGCTAAGTTGTGTCTGACTCTTGCGACCCCATGGATAGCATTTACGTATGATAGAGCACTGTCCATTATAGAGCGACTAAACCACCACAATACTTATTAGGAGTCAGGAAGAATGTTCCCACCAGGAAAACTAAAACATCATTACAGCCAAACAAGAAACATTTCTGCATTTATGTCTTCATCCATGTTAACTGCTATAACAAAATAGCATAGGTTGAGTAGCTTATAAACAACCAACATTTATTTCTCATAGTTCTGGAGGCTGGGGAATCTAAGATCAAAGGGTTGGCAGATTCTGTTTGCTCTGAGAGGCTAGGCATCCTAGACAGCTGTCCTTTTACTGGGACCTCAAAAGGTGAAAAGGGTGAGATATCTCTTTTATAAGCACAATAATCTCATTCATGTAGGTGGCACCCTCATGACCTAATCACCTCTCAAAGGCTCCGCCTCCAAATACTGTCACCTTGGAAGTTAGGATTTCAACATATGAATTTTGGGGGAGGATACAGACATTTAGTCCATGGCAATTTAACTAACTGGAAAAGAACCCTCAAGATTGTGAGAATGCCATCAGGGAGAAGAATCAAAGATCAACACTCTAATAACTTTGGGGGGTTTTTTTGAAGGTGGGGGGAAAGTGATAACATTCAGAATTCCTGTTACAATTAGCTCAGCTCTTGTTCTTCTGTTAAAAGTCTTTTTCTAAAAATTTTTAGATATAGTCCATATTTTATTGATTTTTATTGGAATATACTTGCTTTACAATGCCATGTTAGTTTCTGCTGTACAATGAATGAATCAGCTGTATGTGTACATATATCCCCTCCCTCTTGAAACTAATGACTTTGGTTGCTTCTTATCTTCATTGATATGGCAGTTAAACTTGGAGCCTTGACTTCCTTTGCTACTGCTTCTCCTTTTGGAAGGTCTGCAACTGTAGCTGTTAGAAAGATAGGTAACCTTTATCATATATATATATTTATTTATTTGGCTGCACTGGGCCGTAGTTTGAAAGTGAAAGTGAAGTCACTCAGTTGTGTCCGACTCTTTGCGACCCCATGGACTGTAGCCCACCAGGCTCCTCCATCCATGGAATTTTCCAGGCAAGAGTACTGGAGGGTCTCCTGCATTGCAGGCAGATGCTTTACCGTCTGAGCCACCGTAACCTTTATCTCTCTCTCTTTCTCTCTCTCTCTCTCTCTCTATATATATATATATTTTTTTTTTTTTTTTTTTAATTTGGCTGCACTGGATCTCAGTTACAGCACATGGGATCTTTAGTTGTGTCGTGTGAACTTTTAGTTGTGGCACGTGGGATCTAGTTCCCTGACCAGCGATTGAATCCAGGCCCTGTGCACTGGGAGCACAGTCTTAGCCACTGGACGACCAGGGAAGTCCCCTAACCTTTATCTTTTGCCTCTTGGTTTGATTCTGGCTTGTTAGAATTTCTTTGCACCTGAGCTGAAATCATGAGTTAACTTCAGAAAACAAATCCCAGCAAGTAAGGCGAGTCTAGCTAAAAAGAAAAATAATACTTTGCCTAGAGCAGCAATATTAACAAGGACCTTTTCAAACTGGTATTGCTTCCTTCCCTCAGGGGCAAGGGGAAACATAAAATTCAGTGGTTATTGCTTTCTTAAGAGAAAGAAGAGACGTGCCCTGTGATTATGGTGTTGGGAGAGAGGGGGAATTTGGAGTCTTTGGGACCATAAAAGGAAGAATGAAATGAACTTACAGAAACGAAAAAGTAATCAAGATCACCTAGCATTGGCAGAAAACTGGACGTCTCCTTGTAAATCATGGGACACGCTGGCAAAAGCACTATGGTGTTTGGTGTAGAATTGTAGGAGAGAAGCACACAGTGTGGAAACTGAATGTGTGCGTGTGTGCTACGTTGCTTCAGTCGTGTCCGACTCTTTGCAGCCCATGGACTGTAGAGCACCAGGCTCCTCTGTCCCTGGGATTCTCCAGGCAAGAATACTGGAGTGGGTTGCCATGCCCTCCTCCAGGGGATCTTCCTGACCCAGGGATTGAACTGATGTCTCTTAACATCTACCTGCATTGGCAGGCAGGTTCTTTAACCCTAGCTCCACCTAGGAAGCCCTGGAAACTGAATACTAAGAGTTTAAGAGCTTGTGAGTTTTAGGGGATCCTGGAGACTTCCTCTCCCACTTGGTCCCTACACTTGAGTTTGTTCTAGGAGATAAAGAGTATTGATCTGTCAAATTAAGCTTCTGCCTCCCCAAACCAAACCGATTTATAACTTTACACCATCTGTTGGTGTTAGTGGTGTGATTCTCTCCTATACTAATTAATGGCTCAAAAAGAGCTTCAAGGACCTAGTTGTGAATTTTTGCCAGTTTCCACTATGAGTAAATTAAGGTTTCATCTTAATTTAGACAGTGTCCTCTACTTGTCCCCTCAAGGATCTGCCTTCTCACTTGTAGGAAGTTCAGTTCTGTCCCTTTTTCATTGCATCCTTGCCCCTACTACCATATTTCTACTGGATACTTCAAGAGAAAGTTTAAAGTCTGGGCCTCTAAACACAACTTTTAGAAAAGATCCTTTTACCTCTAACTTCAGTTAAGAAAGCCTTTCCTTTGTCAGGGCCCTTCACACTGGACGAGAAGTTTGACAGTATTGTAAAAGAGTGAGAAATCCAATGTCGAAAGAAGAGAACCTTTATTCAAAGGGAAAAAAAAAAAGCAAAGTTAACTTTCAGAATCACTGTTTCACAAAAATCACGTTACCTAGATTTACTGCTGAATCATGTATGACTTTGCAAAAATCACTTAATTTTCTGTGCCTTAGTTTCCTTATCTCTCAAATGAGAAACCTAGACCAATTACTGTAAAGTATAATTCTAAAGTGACATGATAGTATATCAACATCCCTCAATGATCATTGACCCTGTGATATGTGCCACTATCCTTAGGGCCTAACAAAGTATGTTCTATGTCTGGACATGACACTTTCTAAAATCAGGGTGAAAACTGCTCCACAAGTTACTTGGGAAGTAAGCAGGCAGTTGAGGGGCAGGCAGTTGAGCCAACAACACAGTTGGCTCTCGACATCTATGGGTTCCTCACCTGCCTAAGGAGGGCCAGCTGTCTTGTACCATTTTGTATGAGAGACTAATGCATTCTTGGATTTTGGTATCTGGGTGGGGTGAGTCAGGCAGGGGATAGTCCTGGAACCAGTCCCCTGTGGTCACAACCACTCTTCCCCTCCTAGACCCATCACTTCTTTCCCTTTCTACTTCCCTCAATGCTCCCCCCAACCCCCAGATTCCTAATACCTCTCCAGGGCTCGAAGTCACGGAGAGAATTGCCACTATCTTCAGAGTCATTCCAGGTGGTGCCCCTGGGGGTGCTGCCTAGATTAGATGTGGGGTAGCGAAATACCTGACACATGAAAAGCAAGACTCATCTGGTGGGAGAGGTAAAGATTGTTTTTGGATTTATTTAGTTAGTCCCTTTTGCCTCTCAAAATAAACATCTTTGTGCTCAGTTAAAAAGCTTTCCAAGATGTTCACAAGAGAAGGGGAAATTCTTGCCAAAAACTTAAGCCCAGCCAGACAGGGATACTGAAATTTTGCTGCCTGTGGAAGCACATGGCCAGGCGAGACTTTGGCATAAAAAAACAGTAATCTGTGTTTAAATGATGGCAGAGTAGACTTCTGGTGTTCAGAGGCTACATTAAGGGAACCCAGGCAGAGTATATGGGATCCAACAACTCCCATCGACAGTTCCCCTTCAGTTACAGTTCACAACACACGCTTATCTATTTACAGAACTTACAACTCGGCAAACGATGGTCCTTATGGATGGAGGGGTAAAGAGAAACACTCCTCTCACTCTTCTCACAGTTTTAGTTCTGCTTCCAATTCTGAGCAGTTGCAAAATGCTTCAGAAGATTTAGGCCTGAGAGCCCCATCTGCAGCTTTGCAGTGTTGTGACCTTGGCCAAGACACTAACCATCTCTGAGCTGCAACTTTCTCATCCATTAAATAGTGATAATAATGCCTGTTCTACTTTACTTGCAAGAATGTTGTGAAGATCAAATAAAATAACATAAATGAAAACACTTTGTACTTTAAAAGGTGCTATGTAAACTCAAGCTATTTTTAATTATCAGGTGTCTCTTCTTCCTCTGCTTTTTTTTTTTTTTTTCCCCCAATCTCGTCTGTTTCTGTGTCCTTTAAGCATCGTCATAGTTTTTTCTTAGTCTGAGATTCTCATTGTTGTTAATGCTCAGCTTCTTAAACATGGACGGGCTTGTTGCCAACCAGGCAGACCTACATCTACAGGTCTATCTAGCTCCCTATTCAGAGACAAATCTACAACGTTTAGTAGAGCCTCATTCATTACAACAGTCAGGTATGGAGCACTTAATGATTCGGTATCCCACGTCAGTGATACAAAATTGAATGGATAGGTCCAGCCTTCAAGGAACACACCATCAGATCCAGGCCTCTCAGATCAGTCAAACAGATTAGTCAGGTCTACATACAAACTTCAGCAGAATCTTTTCTTTCTGGTCTCTACTTGAAGTTCAGATCTATCTGGACCATTGGGCCAAAATTTGAACTTTTAAGTCCTTCATACCTTTTCCTTAGGGGCTTCCCAAGTGGCTCAGTGATAGTGAATCCTCCTGCCAAGCAGGACCCATGGATTTCATCCCTGGGTCAGGAAGATACCCTGGAGAAGGAAATGGCAGCCCACTCCAGTATTCTTGCCTGAAAAATTCCATGGGCAGAGGAGCCTGGTGGGCTACATACAGTCCATGGGATCACAAAGAGGTCAGACATGGCTTAGCCACTAAACAGCAGTAGGAGCAACAAACTTTTTCTTTTAGAGAAAACAGGTAACTTTATTCAAGTCTTCTTGAAATTATTTTGCACATCCCTTTGTTGACTGACCCCATATCTCTTATTCCTAATTCAATACCTAACTCAGTGCTGAGGTTCTGCCCTGTGTGAGATTCCATATTAGGCAATGAGAACTGATCCCGCTTGTATATCCATATAGCTTGACTACCAGGACCAAGACCTAAGACCACTTGTGGCAACATGACTTATTATTTGTCTAGGAAATTCTTGCTCAGGAAGATAAACTTGTAGAGCAACAAATAATTTCACTGTTTGCATTAGGAAATTCTCCCAAACCAATTTTTTTGAACAGTAAATTGTTCATTAGAGCAAATGATTATTCTCAGGACAATAGATTAATTACCTGAGCAAATGGCTCTCTTACCAAATAACTATTTATTTACCAAGATGTGCTTCAAGAGCCTCTTTTAGCTATATCTATCAATTCCAAACTACTGTATCATAAACTTTTCCTAGTGTTAACCTGATTCTCTCTTTAAAAGACCCACACCACAAACCCTGTACATTCTGCCTCTGACCCCTCCTTCTGTGGTATTCCTAAGATTCTGTCCAGGAGGTAATTTCCCTCCTTGCAGTATACTTAACAAACTTAGTCATGCTTAATAAACAGATTATCAGTGACTTCTTAGGGAGTTTGTAGTTGACAACTTTGTGTGTCAATCAGCAAAGCAAGAGAAACAGAGATGAAAAGTGTTTTCATCTTATATCTTGCCATTTCTTTTTAAAAGACTTCTATAGTCATCATCATGTTAAAACTCAGAATTTCATTGGCACTTCTTATTCTTATTATATGATTTGGAGTAGTTTTTATCTTGAATTACCCATGAGATAGTACACATAATTGTTTTCTTGCTTGGAGCTTCCAGAGTGTTCTAGCCAGTCCTGGATTGGAGAAGGCAATGGCAACCCACTCCAGTACTCTTGCCTGGAAAATCCCATGGTCGGAGGAGCCTGATAGGCTGCAATCCGTGGGGTCGCAAAGAGTCGGACATGACTGAGCGACTTCATTTTCACTTTTCACTTTCATTATTGGAGAAGGAAATGGCAACCCGCTCCAGTGTTCTTGCCTGGAGAATCCCAGGGACAGCGGTGCCATCTGGGGTTGTACAGAGTCCGACACGACTGAAGCAACTTAGCAGCAGCAGCAGCAGCCAGTCTTGGATACCTCTAAAAATCTTTCTGTCACAAAACACTCTCTATCCTATCCATTGTATTTCCACTGCATGTTAGAAAGTGATTAGCTCCTTATGTTCATGCCAAAGTAACAGACTAGTATTTGAGGAACTTAACTGAAAATCTTTATAGGGGTTATATGAGAGCCAGTTCATTGTTCACACTAAGCGAAATGGCTTGTAATCTGGCTCTCTTATCCAGTTTGAGACCTGGAAGCATATCAAAAATGTCACACATGGAAACGAGCACTTGTTTAAATTCATGAAATAGCAGTCACTTAGAGAGACGAGCTTGGTGAGTCAGAAGCCAGTCTTACAGTTCAGTTTGATCCCTGCCAGACGTCGCCTATTCTGAGTTTATAAACTGAAAAAGTTGAAACCAATATAGCAATCATGATAGTTACCATGATCCATGATGTCATGGAGCCTGATATCATGATAATATGTTGTTTTTGTTTTTTGGCCACCCGTTGCAGCATGCAGGATCTTAGTTCCCCAACCAGGAATTGAACTTGTGTCTCCTGCAGTAGAAGCACAGAGTCTTAACCACTGGACCACCAGGGAAATCCCTCTATATATTTTTAAAACATTTTAGGTTTCAAAAGGAAATATTTAAATTTGATACTGCCTTTTGTTGACTTCAAAAGACTTATAATCCTCCTTATAAGTATGTATCCCATGGTAAATTCAGTCTTATTTTTTTTTCCCTTATGGATAGTTTTATTTAGAATTATTTCAGAAAATCTAAATGTTGTAATACTTTAGAGTATCTTGCATGTAGAAATTTAACATACCCTCATTTCGTTAAGCAGGTAAACTGAGAAAACGAACGTTCCTTGAGTACTTGTGTGCCCAGTAGAGACCACGATGCTTTCAAATACATTACACTGATTTTGACAAAACCCCTGTGAGTTGAGTAATAATCTCCCTATTTTAAAGCTGGTGAAGCCAAAGTTCAGAATTTAAGAAGTTTATTAAAGATCTTGGGAGTGAGTGGTAGAGTAAGACTGATTTCAAAGCCTAATCTTGTTTAATGTCTCATTGTGATACCTTACCACAGTATCATATACGTTGTCTCAACCATTCTTGAGTTGTCTTTGTCTTCCAATGGAAGCTCCTCTCTCTCTCTCTCTCTCTCTCTCTCTCTATATATATATATATATATATATGTTACTCACTTATTTATGGCTGCAGTGGGTTTTCATTGCTGCGTGGGCTTTCTCTAGTTGAGTCTAGTGGGGACTCCTCTCCAGTTGCTCGGGCTTCTCATTGCAGTGGCTTTTCTTGTTGCAGAGCATGGGCAACATGAACGTTGTCGGGCTCAGTAGTTGTGGATCCCGGCTCTAGAGCACAAACTCAATAGCTGTGGCACGTGGGCTTAGTTACTCCCCAGCATGTGGGGTCTTCCTGAATCAGGGATCAAACCCATGTCTCCTGCATTGGCAGGTGGATTCTTTACCACTTAGCCACCAGGGAAACCCTTTGTCTTTCAGTTCTATCATTAATAAGTACTAGTGAATGATATAATTTTCAAAGAACATATAAGGGGTTTTTAAAAGCTGGGACCAAAGCTCCATGTTTATATACTGACATGCTAATCAAGGTCCAGACTTTTACTTAAGCAAACAAATTATTATCGTAAGATAAAACTGAACCAAACTCCTTTTGTGAATTTGCTAGTTTGTCTTCTCTATTTGAAAACATTATTCTCTGTGATAAATACATATCGATCTTAATGTATTATAAATAGTTCATCTATGGACATACTACATGTGTTGGTTATCTTATCAAAAGTTACTTTTCTAATCTTGAAATTCTATTACATTTTTTAAAATGATCAAATGGCAAAGCATTATTTTTTATCTACTTAACAACAGTTCATATAATAGGAAACTGTAGCATCTTTACTTAAAAGAAGAAACATCTTTATTATTAAATTCAGTACATCTGCTTTTTTTTTTAAAGATTCAAGATACTAAAGAGATAAAGTCGCATTGGACTATTTCTCTTTTTTAAATGTTATTTAACAAGTTCTCTTAGTGATCAGAAGGAATTCTCTTCTGCTGCTTATTTTTGTCTTATGCTTTTTTACTCTTGGTCTGTTTTCTATCCCATTTCATTTTTACGCCTTCTTACTTTTAAGGACACATATCACACCCTGAAAATGCTGCCTGCGCATCTCTGTTCTGTTTATGACTAGGGTAATGTCAATGGCATTTTAATATTTCACGGCATCAATCAAGAGCAGACCTTCCCCTCCTTATTTTTCCCTTTTCCTTTCTACTTCTTACTTTTTATTTTACTTAAAGCCTAAATAATAGAACACCTATATGAAATTGAAAAAATTCTGATTTTTAAAAATAAGGAGTGGCTATCACTTTGAAGAAAAAAACAAATATTAATACATACCCTGACTGCTCCACAAGTAGAAAGCTGGCAGGAATCCTGGAACATGAAGCTGGTGAAAAGGACCCAGCTTTGTTGGAGAAGAGGAGTTTCTGATTGGCCTGACTCTTTGAGAGAGGTTATAAGGAGTGTGGAAAACCTGACCTTTCTTGAAATGAGGAATGCCTTTGGGGGATTCGGCACACAGAACAAATAAAGGCTCTCCAATCACCTGTGAGCTTCCATTTTACATTCAGAGCAAGGCAGCAGTCTCTTGGTTATTCTTTGGCAGATTTCTTCTACTGTGGCAAAAAGCCTGAACTGATGACCTTTACCACATGTATTTAAAATGGTGTTCCTGAATGGGTGAAACAATGTAACTGCTGTCTTCAACTCAGGCATAGCATAAAAGCAAAGACATAACTCCTGGTTTCTTCATCCACAAGCTGGCACTTCAGCCTTTCTTTTGTCTTTCACTCCTGTCTTCCTACACTCATAAAAGTCATAAAACTTGGTAAAAGTCTCAATAGTAAAAGTGATAAGTCGGCTTAAAGAAAAGCCAAGCTCTCGATGAGAGAAATACATAAATTATCAAAGCCCTGAATTTCTACTAGTAATAGTACTTTGTGGAAAATTTTTAAAATTTCACAGTACTATCAAAATTAACCATTTGTCAACCTATTCTGTGCCAGGAACTCTTGGATGATAGAGCCGTGTACAAGAGAGACAAGGCTTCTGATCTTCTGTAGCTCATACTCTAAAACAATGGGGGATGGGGAAGAGACAGACAATCAACAAGTAAATAATAAATAAATAGAATATTTTCAGATAATATAAACAATAAGCAAGATGATATAATACGACGTAATAGAGAATGGCTCTGGACCGTGACTATTTTAGATTGGATCACACAGGTCACAGAGTCTCTGTAAAGAGAAAATAGGGCAGAATTCCTTAGACTTCGTGGAGAACTTTAAAATCTATCTATTCTTCCTTATCCTCCAGGTAAGGTATTTTCCTTATCTTACTGAAGAGAAAGCATAGACCCTGGATATTTACCTACATTTATGGATGAGAAAACTAACTAAGATCAATAGAAGTTAGTTAAAGTCTTAGAGTCACAAACAGGTGGTGCATAGCTATCTCATACGGTGCCTGGGCAGATATAGTCCTGCAAGTAGTGGCTTGGCCATCACACAGCTCCTTTGTACTTATTAGAAGACAGTACCCTCTTCTCAGCCAAATGTCTTATGCAGTGTGCAACCTACACAAATGTACATGACATTCCTGCTCATGAAGATGGTGTATCTGGGAACCAGAAGGTGACCCCCATTTCTCCCAGTGGGTGGAAGAACAAGTCATCTAGAACAGACAGACTTTCCTTATGGAGCATTTGGTGACTGATGCCCCTTAGTTTTGTAAGTTAGGATGCATAAGTGTTCATTTTCTGGGGGAAAGATGTGATGAAAATTTGGGGGACCTGTCAAAGGCAGGCAGGTTTTGACCCTTGATAAGCAGAGGTTTTTGCTGAAAAGAATAAGGAAATCATCTTTAGAGAATTTTCCTAGGGAAGGAGCTGACCTTTCTTAACTAAAATTAAAATCAAAGAAACCCATTAATATGGACCAGAGTGTCCTAAGACTTGGTGTCAGATAAAAGCAATAGCATAACTGGCATAACCTTGGTTTGAGTGGTAAAAAGGTGGAACCAGGCTGCCGTCTATGGGGTTGCATAGAGTCGGACACGACTGAAGCGACTTAGCAGCAGCAGAGAGTTTTGAAATAGGAGAGAGAAAAGAAGTATGGATCCATAAGGTGACAGATTTTTTTTTTTTTTTAAGAAGGTCTTGAGATGAGTCTGTTAATCACAATCTGTCCCTGTCCCCTTCTCCACCAACCCTAAACTGTGCTCAGGTAGCTGCTTATGCCTCAGGATTCACACACCAATGGGGCAGGCTGGAAGGCCATTGCTGGGTGACTTAGACATGACATGGACAAATGCTCCTTCAGGATGGGACAGCCAACTGAAGGTGAATCGCAAGGCTGCCATGCAGTGGTGATCACAACCTTGATTGTATAGGTTGTATCCAGCACAAAGCACTTGGTCCAGGGCTCTGAGAGGGTCTGACATCTGGCCTGATACTCTCTTGCGTCAGCTGGGAAAAGGAGGCTCTTTTCTAAAGGGTCTACTCTGAAGGAGCAATTCAGAGAGTCCTATTTTCTGAATCTCACAATGGAATCATCCTTGCAGACATTGTCTCCTAGCCATTCCCCCACCCCCAGCCCCCATTAAAGCAGGTGTAAACTTCAACCATTTTCCCTCCTCAGTGCCCTGGCCACCTCCCCTAAACATGAGCCATCAAAAAGCATAGGCTTCTATCTGCTTGTCCACGTGGACCTGTCCCTGCTGCTTCCATTACCTATGAGTCATGAGTATGCATAGTGGTCACTTGGCTCCAACTTTTTTTCTTTGAAAAAGGAAAAGGCAAAAACTTTGTGGCTTAAAAGTAGAAGTGTCAAGATGGTGTTACAATTATAGCACCAAAGTCTGGAGAAATGCCTCAGACATGGAAAGCATTAAAATATAGAAAGCTGGTTTTCTAAAATAGTTTTATGGCACTGATTTAAATGGTTTGGATTTTTCCCATTTTCTCTTTAGGTTTATTTTAAAGTTTATTTTACTTCTTTCTCCTCTTTTGATTGTAATCAGTTATCTATAAGACCACTAGGGGAGGCCTTTGGGAACAGTAGTTTTTAAATGATGATGAAATATCAGAGTGATTTTAGGAGAAAAAAAAAAGAAAAGGTAACCCCAAGTACGGTGACCCAGAAAGTAGCTACATGCAAGGAGATACACAACTCCAGAGCTTCGGTTCAAGGCCATTTCCCATTGCTTAAGGGCTTGACAACAATGAAGGAGAAGATTCCACAACCCCAAACAACAGCAATATAAAATACTGTCACCCAAAGTCTTTCTTCCCAGAGGAAAAATGTCAAGGATATTTCTAAGTTAATTGGACAAGCAGAAGTGACTGTTCTTTTAAGATAACTTCTTCCTTTGAAAGACCTGTGGGTTGATGTCTCTAAACCAGTTCCTTCATGAAGATATTTCATCTTCAACAAAAATGTGTAGCAAGTCATGTGCTATTTCTAGATTTTTATGTTTTTAGAGCTAATTCTTTTGAGCCACCAGTGATGCTGGGTCTCCTGTTCTAAATAATGCTAATGTTAAGAGTCACATAACCCCAAGCCCTGCCACCCTCTGGAAGTCTACCTGGGTGGGCATTTCATCAGTGTCGGTAGCTTCATGAAGGGCTTGTGATACTTTTCTGTCTTGTTCTATCATCTCATTATATTAATAAATGCCACCCACAATGGAAAAAGTAACATTTACTGCACTAGAGAAAGAAAAATAAGGTAAGATTCTAATATTGCTAGCCATTTCTCTTGGCAACATATCAGCACCTGCGGCATATGCCACAGCATTTCCCATTTCATATAAATACATCTCAGAAAATGCTCTTTTTTGTCCCACGCCTACATTGCAAAAAGATAAAAGTCAAACTTTTAGTTTAAAGTTCACTTTTTTTTAAGTTTATGTAACCAACTTGTGAGAGCTAATATTATAACCAGAGATAATTCAAGTAAAAAAGTCTTATTATATTATGGTATACTGGAAAAAAAAGAGTAGTAGACAGATAAACGTAGAATGCAGCCTCGGTGACAAATGACTCTGTGAGCAGAAGCGTCAGGCAGTTCACAAAGCATAAAGCAAGCTGTAAACAGCACCAGGCAGAGGGCAGTCTTAATATGCATGTTGTTGTCTGAAAGGCCTGCAGGGCATCAATCATTTCAGTTACAACACACAGATACCTACTGTAGAAAACCTCTGTGTTAACACCTAACAAAAGGAAAACTGAGATAAACAGATTTGAAAGACACCCCAAAATATACGGATTTGGGTGGTGTGGCATTAGGTCTTGAAGGAAAGAAAATGGGCCACAGATAGCATGCATCCATTCATTCATTTAGCAAAGATTTATTGAATATCCAAGTAGCAAGCACTAGTATGTCTTGGGACCACAAAGATAAAGAAAATATGGTGTCTGCACTGTAAGTCTCAGTTTTTATTAAAACAAATGCCATCTACATATCCTCAATAGCTATGCATTCTTATGGATATGGTGCAATGAAAGATAGCATGAGAATTTCATAACAGCTCCATGTGTAGTTCTCCAAACTGGAAATAACCCAGATGCCCTTCAACAGAGAATGGGTAAACTATGGGGCATTTACACAGTGAACTACTACTCAGTAGTGAGAGTAACAGCTCCTGAGACAATATGGATGAATTTACAAGCAATGTTGAGCAAAAGAGGTACATAAAAAAAGTCATCCTACTTGATTCCATTTATGTAAAGTTTAAAACAGACAAAAAATAAAGGGCGGTGAACAAACACCACATAGGGCTTACAGTGGGGTCTGCGGCAGCTGAAACTGGTGGTGAACAGGGGGGCTGCTGCGTAATGTTTTCTGATCTGAGTGGTGGATACATAGCTGTGATCACTGTGGGAATATTCTTTATACACTTACCTGCATATTTGCACATTTTTATTAACAATATAGTGAAAAATATATGCCAGATGTTTTAAGGGCTATATTTCGGTATATGTCAATTGTTGGTAGTGTTTTAATTCTAGACTCTATTCTTGGCATCTCTAAAACTTGCCTCAGTTTTCCCATGCTGGGCCTCTGTTCAAAAGAGAATGAGCATTTAGGGGTATCGTTAAAGATCTTTAAAAAATTCCTGCTTTTCTTCCAGTTTTGAAAAAAATTTAACCACATTTTGGTTCACTCATGGGCTCCCCTGGCAGCTCAGGCAGTAAAGAATCCACCTGCGATACAGGAGACCCAGGTTCAATCCCTGGGTTAGGAAGATCCCCTAGAGAAGGAAATGGCAACCCACTCCAGTATTCTTGCCTGGAGAATCCCGTGGACAGAGGAGCCTGGTGGGCTACACCCATGGGGTCAAAAAGATTCTGACACGGCTGAGCGACTAACACATTTACTTTCATAATTTAACGGCTGCTGTAGAATATTTAGAATTCTGCTGGAAATTTACCTTAAAAGCAAATTAGTATACAAAAACTTGGCTAATATTTCTTTAAATTCAGATCTCAAATAGTTATTGCTGTGTGCCTTCATTTTTTTTTATATATGGTTTTTGCCTGCGCTGGGTCTTTGTTGCTGTCTGTGGCTCAGTCTAGGTTCCGTAAATGGGGACTCTCTGTAGTTGTGGTGCACGGGCTTCTCAGTGTGGTGACTCTCTTGTTGTGAGCATGGCTCTGGGGACACCTGGGCTTCAGTAATTGCAGCTCCCAGGGTCTACAGTGTGGGCTCAGTAGCCCTGGAACACGAGCCTAGTTGCTCCGCAGCATGCGGGATCTTCCCGGATCAGGGATCAATGTCCCCTGCATTGGCAGGTGGATTCTTAACCTCTGAACCTCCAGGGAAGTCCTGCCTTCTTCATAGAGGCCTTTGTCGGGATTTTCTGTTTTGAGAGATACCTATTTTGGAGGTGAGAAAGTCACACCGCTGCCAACTCCTGGCTAGTAGCTTTTGCTTATATGGGGCAGAGGCCCTAGGTGAAACCCAAATTTGTCATTGAACAAGATTAAATTCTCATGTAGTGTTGGGGAGAGCACCATAATTCATATTTGTTCAGGGCTAGGACCTTGAGTTAACAAGTTTTGTTCAGTTCAACTAGTAAAGCTCAGAATTTCCACAGTGCATTTTCACCTAAGACCATGAGTGTGTTCTCAGAATGAAAAGTAGTTTCCTGGGCATTCTGGAGGTATAAGAACACCTTCAGTTTCATCTAAATGGCCCAACTTGGGGACTCACATAGTGTTTAATGTATAAATGGTATTTCATAAAGCACAGAATTCAAGAGCTAGAAAATGTTGTGGTGCAGAAACAGCAAATAAACAGGAAATAAATAGCCCTTCAACAGTGGTAAATTATGACACAAAGACAATGCTGGAATAAGACTAACTAAAATTGTGGCTGCCCGGGTCCTTTAAGTGCTACTACATTGTTTGCTTTAAAACAGAATGAAAAATTCTCAGCTGTAAATCCCAAGGAGCAGGTGGACTTGACAGCAGCATCATCTCCCTAAATGCCCCATAACATCCATTAAAAATATGTCTAATCATATAAAATTTCAAACATACACAAAAGTAGACAGAAAAGCACAATGTAACCTCATGTATTAATTACATGAGATTAACATTAACATAAAGATTAACATTTTATCAGTCCCATTTCATCTATCCCCTCCCTACATACTCTTCTTTCCCTCCTCTATTTCTTTACTTCCTTTTTTCCCTTCCTTCTTGCTGTTGAAAAGTTTTAAATAGTCTCAGATAACATGTCATTTCCCTTGTAAATACTTTATAAATATCTCTAAGTGAAAGAAAGTGAAAATGAAGTCGCTCAGTCGTGTCTGACTCTTAGTGACTGCATGGACTGTAGCCTACCAGGCTCCTCCGTCCATGGAATTTTCCAGGCAAGAGTACTGGAGTGGGTTGCCATTTCCTTCTCCAAGGAAATATCTCTAACAAGATGTTAAAAAAAAACCAAACCATCATTCCACTATCATACCTAACAAAATTATGAATAATTTCTTAATATCTGATGCTTAGGCCATCTTTAGATTGCCCTAGCTCTTGTTAAAAGAAATTTCTTTTTTATTGGAGGATAATCACTTCACAATATTAGGTTGCTTTCTGCCATATATCAACATGAATCAGCCACAGGTATACAGGTGTCCCCTCCCTCTTGAAAGCCCCTCCGTCTCCCTCCCCATCCCACCCCTCTAGACTGCCACAGAGCACATCCCCGGCTCTCTTAAAGATGTATTTTCCAGTTGGTTTGAGGTAGGATCCCCAAATGGTCCATAGAATGCATTTGTTTGTTATGGTTCTTAAGTCTGTTTTATTCTGTAAGGTCCTCCCCCTTCCCATTTCCTTAACTCTTTTCTTCTTATGCATCAATTTGTTATAGAAACCGGCTCTTTGTTTTCCTGTAGCATGTCCCCAATTCTGCTTTTGACTGTTTCCTTGTGGTTATTTAACTTGTTCCTGTACTCCCTATAATTGATGGTTAAGCCTAGAGGTTGATTAGATTCAAGATCATTTTTTTTTCTTCAGCAAGGCACCCATTTTAAACCTTAATCTGCCCAGACTGCTATAGTTTATTTAGTATAATCTTGGACTCTACATAATTTCCTTCCACATCTTTTTGTTTGTTTTTAACCCTGATTTTTTATGGTGCTTTATTCTATTAATAGTCACCCAGCCACCTATCTGCAGAGCTGAGGACAGAACCTAAACCTTGGCAGGTTTCATCCTGGGCTTTCTTCCTCACAGAATGCCTCTAGAAGAAGAACTGTCTTTCCCATTTCTCACATCCGCCATGATCTTTGGAAACTAGAACCCTGCAACAGTCTTGGAAGAAGTGCAGTGCCGTTCTTCCCAGTCAGGGTCTCACAAAACCCACAGTGAAAAAACAAAATGTTTACATTGTTTTTTCAGCTGAAAATTTTCTTTGCCATTCAGCAATTTCTTTTACAGTATTAAAACTGAATGCTGGGCCAAAAGAAAGCAAGTTTCTACTAATTGACTACCGTCCTTTTCTTTTTCCTCCTGTAAAAATTTCCAGATCAGATTGTCATATTTTCATTGTGACTGTCTTAATTATTGGAGCTCTCCCTAGTATTAAATTTCTTCTTTTCCTCAAAGCTGGCAAAATGTTGATAATTGCTGAAGTCAGAAAATAAGTATTCAGGTTCACTATAACAATCTCTCTTTTGAAATAAAATAATGAAACTAGAAAATTATTGTTTTTTCTCTTCTCATCATGCCTAAATCAGGTGTCCAGTAGAGAGCGAAACATTCAGCCAGGTCATTTGTCACAGTGACTCAGGTTTTGGAAGCTGTCTTTTGACTTGGTCACTAAAAACAAGCTTGGGATTTTTCTGAAAGCCACTGTATTT
Organism: Bison bison bison; assembly: GCF_000754665.1. NCBI lineage: Eukaryota > Metazoa > Chordata > Mammalia > Artiodactyla > Bovidae > Bison > Bison bison. Next base: position 3,467,822 of record NW_011495026.1, on the reverse strand, counting down.
GGTACTATTTATTTCAATGGAAGTCAGCAATTGTGATTTTAGCCTTGCCTCTGTGGAAGCCTATCTGTTATCAAAAACTGCACTTTATCTTCAAAGACATAAAGTATGAAGTCAGTGTTGTAGATCGAGGAGGGCACGGGGGTGTGACTGTGTTGCTGAAGGGCCGAGGGAAGATTACCTGCCTGAGCCCTGCTTGGTTCTGCTGTAGTGAAGTCATAAAACTCATCAGGTGCAGCTTTGCAAATGAAAACAAGGATGGCCTTTTGCATGCAATTATGAACCTTTAAATGCAAATAAATGAGTATTAGAGAAACATTATAGCTTCTTTACTGAAACTGCAGATCCTTAAGACCACTGTGGTAAGAAACGCTCCAACATCAGAGGTGTGGAAACAGAAAAGCAAGGCAAAATTTGTTTATATTTCAATAAACAATAGCTGTTTTAAAAATTAACAAAATTTTTCACAATATTCATGATTTCTGCAATATATGTTTTATTATTTCCTTTGTTGCATTTGAAAAACTCTTAAATGAAAGGAACTCTTTGCAGGAGAGGAATCAGGAGAAATGGAAATATTTACTGTGTGTCCTGTCCTGCCTCAAAGGAGGGACTCGTGGTTACAGCTGCAGAAAGAGGTCCTCTAGCCAAATGCCAAAGTGCTTTGGGAAGAGCCAAAAATCTTAGCCTGAGATGAAAAAAGCAGTGAAGTTTAGGAAGCTTCAACCAGCTTGAGGTCTAATTGTTTCCTCAATAGGTGATGGATTTAGGTGGAGGTCCTCAGTGCTAGCTGCACATTAGAACCACCTGGGGAGTTCTTTCAAATACCAGTGCTAGGTGGAAATAACTAGTTTGAGGTGGGGCCTGGCATTTTAAATGCTCCCAGGTGTTTCTTGCATGCTATCAGGGTTTAGAACCACTGAGTTAAGGTCTTTCTCACTTAATATATTTATTTTGCAAGTTCGGCATCTGAAGATGTTTTTTTCTAGTTTATTATGTGCTATTACTGTATCCTGCTGTTACATGAGTAATGATCCGTTAGTTCTGTGGGTCATGGTCTAGCTAGGCTTCAAGTAGAAGAAACTAAGAAAAAACATTTGGCACACTCATACTTTTTAAAGAAAAAATTAAGTGTACTTTTGAAACACAGTTAAATAAAATAAGAACTACTATACTTTATTTTGAGATAATAGCTTAAATAATCTTTAAAGAAATAAATACCCAGAACCAAACTAACGCCTGCTTGTATGCATGCTAAGTTGATTCAGTTGTGTCTGACTCTGTGATGCTATGGGCTGTAGCCCATCCAAGCTTCTCTGTCCATGGGATTCTCCAGGCAAGAATACTGGATTGGGTTGCTGGGCCCTTCTCCAGTGGATCTTCTTGACCCATGGATCAAACACACATCTCTTATGTCTCCTGCATTGGCAGGTAGGTTCTTTACCACTAGCGCCACCAGGGAAGCCCTAATTGCAACCAATTGATGTTTATCCTAAGCTTGGTTATTTATAATCAGACTTTAAAATGTTTCCTCCACTCTCTGAATCTTTATCTTAGAGATAGACCACCTTATTTGAAACACTACTGAGTTTTGGGTGACTGCTTTCATCAGCGGAGCCTGGTGGGCTGCCGTCTACGGGGTTGCATAGAGTCGGACAGGACTGAAGTGACTTAGCAGCAGCAGCAGCTTTCATCCAAAAGAAGTTTCTGCATTTTGGAAACAATACTGAAATAACTTGTCCATTTTCCCATACCTCTTTAGTTTCCATTTTTATGTCTTCTGCAAGTTAAAAATGTGATGTACTTTTTTCACCTTAATAACCACAATACAAATTTATTTCTGATATATCTGCCATATAAAAGATTGCATTTATTTTGCTATGAAACATTACATTTTAAAACAACATATAGTAAAGAAATGATAGAGTTTAAATTATCATTTTGCAAGCATTATAGAAATAATTGATTCGGTCCAGAATCATCAGTGAGTGCTAAAACCATTGAGTTCAACTTGGACAGGATATGTACTTAATCTCAAAGTACTGCCCTACAAATTACAATAACAAAGGGAATATCTTTGGTAACCTCTTAGTGGAGAAAGCTGGGGACAGTACCTTAATTAAGGGAACACAGAATAGTCTGACTGATGTCAGGTGTCTCCTAATGTGATGCACTGAGAAGGACACGACATCCCTGTGTGGTATTCCTGCCAAAAATGCATTGCTTAATCAGAAAACGAATCAGAAAACGAATCAGACTAACTCCAATTCAGGGACATACTGTAATTGGCCTGTACTCTTCAAAATTGTTTGTATCATGAAAGGTTGAACTGCTCCAGGTTAAAAGAGACTAAGGAACACAGCATCTGAACTAAATGCATATCCTAGGTTAGATTCTAGAAAAGATAATTATTCTTTTCTATAAATGACAATAAAGAGACAGCTAGAAAAAACTGTATATGCATGTAAAGAACTGCACCAATGTTAAATTTCCTGAATATGATCATTGTACCATATCTATGAAGTAGAAGTCATTGTTCTTATGAAATACATGCTAAGGTTATTTAGGAGTAAAGAATCATGATGTCTGGAGTTTACACTCTAATCTTTCATAGCTCATCAAAAGTAATAAAATTATAACAATCATATATGTATTGAAAGAGAGAGGAAGAAAGACAGTATTATAAATTGATGAACACAGATGACAGATATACAGAAGCTCATTGGACTGGACCTATAAGTTCTTCATTTTTTTCAAAAGAAAACATTCGGAAAACTCATATAAACAGAATACTCAGTAGCCTTGTAAAAGAACAAACAGTTTTTCAAAGATCATTTTTTCTTCACCTTTCCCTTTACCCACTTTTGGCTGCTTTAGCAAATGTGTAATAGTTTGTGAAAAGACAGTAAAACTCTAGGAAAGAGTCTTCCTTAAAGGAAATAATTTGAAAATTGACAAATCCTTTTATAGTCCAATAACTATCTCCTAATTTATTGGTTTAGTAAATTCAGGTGTTTTGGTAGTTAGGCTATTTTTTTATTTTAATAAAATATACATAAAGTTTATGATTTTACCCATTTAAAGAATATTCACATCATCACTATCCATCTCCAGAACTTTTTCATCATCCCATACTGATAAACCCATCAAACAATAACTACTATTCACACCTTTATATACTCTGGGTATTAATCCCTTACCAAATAGTGATTTGCAAATAGTGATTTTTCCCCATTCTGTGGGTTCCTCTTTTAAATTTTTTGATGCACAAAGGTTTTCAATTTTGATGAACTCCAATTTGTCTCGTTTTCCTTTTGTTACCTGTGTGTTTGATGTTACATCCAAGAAATCGTTTCCATTCTGCTTCTTAAAGTGGTGAATAGCATAAATTTTTTTCTTTGCACGTTGAAATAGGAGTGATAATCATAGTTGTTTATGATTTCTGAAATGCACAATCCATGCATTTTTGTCTCAGCAGTGTGTGACTTCAAAATGAAGTGATTAGGTGTTAAGAGTAGGGGTTGAGGATTCTGATCAGACATCAAGAGTAGGGGATTCTCTCTAAACTGACTTAGCAGGATTTTTCCTACAACTGAGCTCTGCAGGCCCAGGAAAGATGGGGGCCAAGGCATAGTCAAAAAGAGGGCTCAGAGGAGCATGTCTACAGTTTGGTCAAAGAAAGTTTTTGTCAGTTCCTCTTCTCATTCAAGGAAAGAAGACACATTTTTTTTCTTCCCTCAGATAATTCAAGTCCATTGCTTATCAGTTGCTTTTTGTTCAGGGACTAGCTGAACCATCTGTTGAGACTTGGCAGCCAATTGAGAAGATTTCTAGATGTTGGCCTTGAAACATCCTAAGATGATGGAACGAGGACAGGCGTGATAATGATCAATTTCCTGGCTTGTAGTTTGAATGTCTCTGACAGACATCAGTGTGACATGCTCAGCCACTTCAATCGTGTCCAACTCTTCGTGACCCTATGGACTATAGCCCGCCAGGCTCCTTTGTCACAATTGTGGTTATTCTCTGAAGCAGAGCATGGAAGATGTAAGTCTTCCAGTGAACTTTCCAAGTGGCCCACACAGCAGTAGCTCCAGGCAGAGGGTGTTCAATGTCCAGCTTTAGCGAGCAGGACTTCTTTAGGTACAAGATGACCCAGAATTCAGATAAAGACCTGGACAGTCAGGTTCTAATTCTCAGTAGCTCTAAGGCAGGAGAGTGCAAGAAAAGTTGAAAACATTATTTTGAAGAGTTGTAGCCAGATACTGGACGAAATGAGAAAAATTGAAAATTTAGTAAGGACTAACAAAAAGTTCAGTAGAGCAGGACCTAGTTTAATTTGCAGATAGAGAACAAAACCTCATAGACAATGAATTGGACCAGAATCTGATAACCCACAAGGGTGTGCTACAGTTTTCCTATAATTTATGAAGTGTACCTACTTCCTGTAGTTTATGAAACATGAAATTTCTTTATATAGTCACCCTCCTTTTTGATTCTTGTTTACAAAATAAATCTGATTTCATTATATTTGGCTCAATAATTTACATAAGTTCAGCAACAATGTATTTGACCATATAGGCTTTTTTTTTTTTAAGTCTATTTTGCTGGAACTTTTAGTAGGGAATCTCAAAAGACTTTCAGAAACCTCTTGAAACTAGGAAGCCAAGCCAAAAGCATACTACCATACTTTACCTAAAATACTTGTAGATTTGGGTGATTTCCTCTCTTCTTGAGGCCCCTCAAAATATCCTAGGTTTCCTGGGCCTGCCAGGAAGTGACTTTATTTATTTACCTGTAAGACTAAGAATCCTGTAAGTCAAGTACCAGACTGGTTTTTCCAAGAAGGCTTCATAAGCACTGGCTCCATAAAGTCAGTCTTAGTTTTTTAAAACTACCTGGTTTTATCTGGTCACATCTGATTCTAGGTACATCATTCCAAAAATGACTTTCTAGTCAAAGCTTGGTTATATAACTAATTTTTCCAGTTATGCTGTGTTACAAAAAGGACAGATTCTTACTGAATTTATGCAAATAATTAATACTCAATGAGAATTTCTTAATTCTGGAGAAGCCAGACTGGGAAGAAAAAATGTGTTCAATTTGTGTTTATAAAAATATAATTATTAAATTTTTGTGGGTTAAGAAAAGGGAAAAAGGTACTATCAGAACATAGAACATTAAAGAACTAGCAAAGTTCCAAAGACAAAGCCATAATTGCCCTTAATCAGCTCATTCAGTCTCATGTAATTAATTTTTCTTCTGCTTAATCTTGAGTTAGCAGTTTTATGAACCTGTAGCTTCTCAACTAGAGTTCTGGAAATTCTTACTCGTTTCACTGGTATGGTCTCAAAGTTATTTAAGCAATGCCATTTTGGTGAATTTTGGCCTGTATCCCAGAGTGCCTATTATATTCTTTTCCCTGAGTCTCTGAGTCCGTCTCTTTTTGTTGAAGATGAAGCGGTCTCGCCTGTAGTTGCTTGCAAACACATTTAAGAAAGTTATCACAGTAAAAGAATAACTACTTGTGAATGACAAAAGACTTAACATGACCATTGTTAAATATCTGATGGGAGTTCATTTGGGGGAATTTGGTTATTTCTGTGGCATGCAACATTTAAAAATAATAACTGAAATTATGACTGATAACATTATACTGGACATATGGACAGCAAGGGTACTGACAAATTTCTGTGAACTTCACACAATCTTAAAAATATTTATATTAATGACATTTACCCATGCAAATATAATCTATGGAAGGTTAAGCATCTGTTCTTACTTGACAATGATTTTCATGTCATTCAACATACAGATAAATCTAATTAATTTTTAATATCTCTCTTTTTACAAGGTAAAAGAACAAACCTTTGAAAATTTCCAGAAGCCCTCTGAGAAATCTCAAAGTCAGTTCAATATCAACATTTTATCTAGAATTTGATTTAGGGAAGGCAAAATTGTCAAAAATTTCAAACACTTGATTAAATAAGATCATAAATCACTGTGAAATGAAACTGAGCTACCTATTTAAACAAAGTGACAAAATAATTCAAAAATAACTGTAGGAGGTAACATGATTGTAAAAAACCTTATTGGCTCTTTTAAAAACTGAGACTTGGTCTTCATAAATAATCAAGGGTGTGATAAACATTTATATAAAGCACAGGAAAATTATGATATGACACAAAATGTTGTTTTCCTAAGCATATCATGCAAAAGGTAAAGAAAAAGATTTACGATCTCTTATTAAGAGCAGAACAACAATCTAAAAAAATCTTACCATTTTTAGCAGAAAGTCAAATTCTATTTTTGCATCAGTATTCTTTTGCTATCAAAGTTCATTAAGAAACTTATAAATAAGCACATCCAATCTGAGTCTGCGTTGACCACATGAGATAAGATTTCCTTTGCAAGATTCCTTTTCTGCAGACTTTCCACAGAAAAACTTTATATTCATTCAGTTTTTGTCTTATACTTTCCCTTTTCTCATATTGGAGCAACCAGTCATTTAATTTAGGACAAAATTACTCTTCTTCCCTTAACAAAACTACCTTCTACATTTCCTTCTTTTCAGGCAAAGTTATTTCTGTTCATCGTTACAATTTGTAGTAGTTTTATTTACATATGATGATTCTTAGCCATTAATGACATTTTTAAAAATTTCTTTCTTTGTTTTTGGCCATGCTGTGCAGCATGTGGGATCTTAGCTCTCTGACCAGGGATCTAACCCAGGCCCTGGCAATGGAAGCACGGAGCCCTGACCATTGGACCACCAGGGAATGCCCTAAAATTGATTTTTTTTTTTTAATGAAATGTAATTGCTTTACAGTGTTGTGTTAGTTTCTGCTGTACAGCATCATGAATCAGACTTCCCTAGCAGTCCAGTGGTTAAGACTGCACTTGCAGTGCACGGAGTATGGGTTCCATCCCTGGGTCAGAGAACTAAGATCCCACATGCTGTCAGGCCAAAAAAGAATATGCCAACATTGTGAATCAGCCATATGATGCATATATCCCCCACTTTGAGTCTCCCTCCCATGCTCCCATCCCACCCCCCTAGGCCTTCACAGCGCGCGGAGCTGAGCTCCCTCTGCTATGTAGCAGCTTCCCACTAGCTATCTATTTCACACGTGGGAGTGTATTTATGTCAGTGCTGCTCTGTCAGTTCGTCCCCCTCCACTTCTTCCCCACCTGTGTCCACAAGTCCATTCCCTACATCTGTGCCTCTGTTCCTTCCCTACAAATGGGTTCATCTGTACCATTCTTCTAGATCCCATATATATTTGCTGGTGTACAGTATTTGTTTTTCTCTTCCTGACACACTTCACTCTGTATGACGGGCTCTGGGTTCATCCACATTACCTCAACCGACTCTGTTTCATTCCTTTTTGTGGCTGAGCAATATTTCATTGTATATAGGTACCACATCTTCTTTATCCATTCATCTGTCAGTGGACGTCTCGGCTGCTTCCGTGTCCTGGCTATTGTAAATAGTGCTGCAATAAACAATGGGGTACATGTGTCTTTTTGAGTTACAGTTTTCTCAGGGTATATGCCCAGTGGTGGGACTGCAGGGTCATATGTTAGTTCTGTGTTTAGTTTTTTAGTGAATCTCCATTCTGTTCTCTGCAGTGGCTGTACCAATTTACATTTCTACCAGTAGTATAAGAGAGAACCTTTTTCTCCACATCCTCTCCAGCATTTATTGTTTGTAGATTTTTTGATGATGGCCATTCTGGCTGGTATAAAGTGACACCTCATTGTAGTTTTGATTTGCATTTCTCTAGTAATTAGTGATATTGAGCATCTTTTCATGTGTTTGTTGGCCATCTATGTGTCTTCTTTGGAGAAATGTCTGTTTAGGTCTTCTGCCCATTTTTGTTTTGATTATTCGTATTTTTGATATATAACTCCATAAGCTGTCTGTATCTTTTGAAAACTAATCCTTTGTTGCTTTTTTTGCAAATATTTTCTCACATTCTGATGGTTGTCTTTTCATCTTGTTTATGGTTTCCTTTGCTGTGCAAAAACTTTTAAGCTTAATTAGGTCACAATTATTCATTATTATTATTATTATTACCATCTTAGGAAGTGCATTAAGAAAGATCTTGTGGTGATTTATGTCAGATAGTGTTTTTTCTATGTTTTCCTCTAAGAGTTTTATAGTGTCCTATCTTTCATTTAAGTCTTTAATCCACTTTGAGTTTATTTTTGTGTATGGTATTAGATACTATTCTAATTTCATTCTTTTACATGTAGCTGTCCAGATTTCCCAGCACCACTTATTGAAGAGGCTGTAACCTTTTTTCAATATAGGAAAATTGGGAAGTAGGCAGTTATGATTGTCTGTCACATACCACCATTCTGTAGACTAGTGAATTTAATGAATATGTAATCTGTATGAGTTAGGGCTTTCCAGAAAAACAACCAATAGGATATATATAGATAAGAGAAGATTTGTTATAGGAACTGGCTCACACAATTACAGAGACCAAGACGTCCCACAGTCAGCTATCTCCAAGCTGGAGAGCCAAGCAAGGTTGATATAATTCAGTCTGAGTCTAAACGCCTGAGAATCGAGGGCCTGATGGTGTGAGTCCCACTCTGATTCCAAAAGTACAAGAAGTAGGAGCTCTGATGTCCAGGAGGAGAAGAGGTCGGATGTCTCAGCTCAAGTAAAAAGAGCTGCACCTTTTTGTTCTATTCAGACCCGTGTTGATTTAGATGATGCCCACCAACATTCGTTAGGGTCATCTTCTTTGCTCAGTCTACTGATGCAATGGCTAGTTTCTTCCAGAGACACCCTCATAGACACACAAAGAAATAATGTTTTACCAGCCATCTGGATATTCCTTAGCCCAGTCAAGTGGATACATAAAATTAACCATCACTCCATCTTACAGTTTTTATAGGTATAAGCTTCCTCATAGTACAACTTTTCGATGTGGCCAAAAAAAGCATGTTTATTAACAAATCCAAATATGTTTAGCTTCTGTGGTCTATGTAAAATAAAAAGCCAAAAATATGTAACCTTGTGCTTAGTAATGAATGTTTCAGTGGTTTATCTTACTTAGAAATGATCTAGATATTTAACACATATCTGTTACTTAACTTGGCATAACTCAAAGTTTACATGTTACCAGAAAGACTTTGGAAACTATTTTCAGGCAGATATGTTATTAAACAAAGTTAAATATTATCTCAAGTTATTTCCTTCTTAACTATTTTTATAGCATATGCATGTTAGGCATGTATCACAAATGCAAAACCTATAAAGGTTAAATACATGGGTTCTTTTGCTTTACTGCTGTGCTTGATATGCATAAAGTAATGGATAATGGATATCACAAAATTTATTTATATTTCATCTTGTCCATTTGTTCTTATAATTTTTATAGTCTTAAACATCTAATAGATATACTATTACTTTATTTGACTAGTAAACCCAAGTAAAATAAAAAAGTATGCTTAATGCTAACACTATGACATAATCATTTTTATGATACCAGACTAGTCAAAAATTTACTCAGGCAGGTCACATGAATTTCAAAAACATTTGGGTTCGTTTCTATATTTCTGAGAGGTTTAAGAATATTTTATTTAAGGTCTTTAAACCAATTTGAGAGCTACTTTATGAGATTGTGTAAATTAATTTGGTAATACCATCTGGAAGTAGAAAAATATCACATATACATGACATATGTACATACATAAACATATACAAATATACAGACACGAGACCAAATAGCTCCCATTCTGAAATTTTAGTGATGAGTCTGATAAACACAATAATGTGAACTCACCAATTTACATGAAATAGTTGCACCACTTTATATTTTTGTCTGAATTGTGTTTCTGGCAAACAGGACAAGGTGAGATTACTTAGTCAATAGAGAGCTAAAGGATTTTAACAATATTTATGGAGGAAACGTTAAGACTTTCTTTCGCTCTGATGTGTAATCTCAAGGAGGCTGTAGAGAGAGAACAAGATGGCAGAGGCGTAGGTGGACGTGGAAACATCTCCCTCCACGGATACATCAGGAATACACCTTCAGACACAGAAGTACATGCAGAAGACCAGCTGAGAGCAGACAGGAGTACCTCACCAGCGGAAAAGAATATACAGACCAACACAAAACTTGGTAGGACGAAGGACTTGGGGGAGAAACAGGAGTGTGAGTAGAGCTGGACCTGCCCTCGGCAGGTGAGGGAACTAACGCAGGGATCTGATCCCCACATCAGGGCAGTTGTCTGAGTCAGAGGAGAAACATTTAAGGCTGAGAGTGAAACAGCTGATCTGTGGCAGCCTAAATGGAATGAGAATCAGACTGTCCTTGCCACAGTCACACATACCCAAGACAGGGACACATTCCCCTGGAAGGAGCAGCGGCCGGGAACTGGAATTTAGGGATTGTGGAGCAATCCCTGGGTGAGGGCTGCTGTTGACTGTGGAGAGATGGATTGAGAGGATGTGTGGGAGACTGTGGTGGGAAATGCCTGTGGAGAAAAGCCGAGCAGTCATGGAAGCAAGGTGATACTGCTGAGTCATGCGTAGGGGATGGAGCCATCACCATAGCCTCTCTCCCCAACATGCCAGTGTTGGCAGATGAACAATAGAGAGGCTGGCCTATCAAATGTGTGACGCACAACTGCAGAGTAGGACCCCACCCAGGGTGCTCCTTTAAGTGACTGATGCAGGGGAACTACAGAGTAGGATCCCATCCAGGGCACCCCTTGAAGTGCCTGACACACTGATCTACAGAGTAGGATCCCAGCCAGGGGAGCCCTTCTATGTACCCGACACATCGAACAACGGAGAAGGACCCCAGGTAAGGAAGCCCTCTAAGTGCCTGAATGGACAGAGCTAGGGAGAAAGACTGGCCAAAGAGGCCTTCTGATTGCCAGCTACCAGAGGCTCGAAAAAAGACTCTGTAGGGCCACAACTCCTGCGGCAGAGGCAGTCTGTGTCCCCGTACACTTGGTGCCGCCAGGGTCCCTGCAAGCCAAGCAGCTGTGCCACCTTCATGCTCAACTCTCACTGGGGCAGAGCTGCCACAGGCAAAAAATGCCTTGCATCTATACACGCAGGGTCGCTTTGGTAGTGTCTGACTCTTTGCGACCCTGTAGACTGTGGCCTGCCAGGCTTCTCTGTCAGGGAGGGGGTATCTCCAGGCAAGAATAGTGGAGCGTATTGGCCAATTCTGGATGCCATACCCTTCTAGAGCACTACATTTCCTGCTGCCCTAGCCGCCAACCCCCCTGAGTACCTGGTGCTGCCAGAACCCCTGCGACCCAAGCAGCTGCACCACCTCCACACCTGGCCCTCACAGGGGCAAACCCAAGCCCTCCAGGGCAGCCTCAGGACCAAACCCCAGTGGATGACCCACATGCAGAGGTGGAAACAAAACCACAACTGAAACCCAGGGGCAGTGTGGCTAAGGAAGAAGACCCCAAACCTTCCCACCAGCTGTACAAGCTACAGATTAAATCCGCACGATCAACTAGGCAGACTCTGTGTCTATGGAATATATAAAAGGTAAGCTCCCACAAAAGAAAACACACTAGTTCTGATAGCTGTGGGCATTGGAGGCAAGAACACAGGAGTAGGACCAGATTAGAATCTGAGCTGCCCCCACAGCAGGTACAGAGATCAGCACACTGTTGGAGGGCATCCTAGGGAGGTAAGGTGGACTGATTCCCAGAGAGGGAAAGGACCCTAACAGCAGTGACTCAAGAAAAACATTTATTATTCTTATGTTTGGACTTGTTCTGTAGATTTATTTGGATTTTTAAAAAATTTCCCCCCCACCTTTTTTCCCTTTCTGTTGTAGTTGTTGATTTTATTGGCACTATGAAATCTATTTAAGCTTTTGAGATTTGTTTTTTTGCTTTTTTTTTCTCAATCACTTTTTTAATTGTTGTTATAGATCTCTGCCTCTACGTTGGGCTTTTGCATTTCTGGAGAGTTTTCCTTTTTTTCCTTCTTCCATTTTTTTTTCTTATCTTTTTTATAATTTTAATTTTTTAACCTATTATATTTTTTATACATTTATTCTTTTGTTTGCCTTTCCTACTGTTCTTTTCCCCTTGTGGTTAATCTTTAACATATATAAATCTTCTTCATCTACCTCTAAATGGCAACCCACTCCAGTGTTCTTGCCTGGAGAATCCCAGGGATGGAGGAGCCTAGTGGGCTGCCATCTATGCGGTCGCATAGAGTTGGACACGACTGAAGCAACTTAGCAGCAGCAGCATCTACCTCTATTTAACTTTCCATATCTATTCTTTCTTTCTTTCCTTTCCTCTCAATATACTTGTTAGTTTTGTTTTCATTGCTTCATTCCCCACTTGGCACCCTGCTTTAATTTTGTTTTCCACTTTGTGCTTTAGTTAGTTTTGTTCTTAACTGGTAAATATAATTTTTTATTTCTTTTGTTTGCCTGGTCAATCTATTGTACTTTATTTTTCTTGGACTGTTTTGATTTTGCTCATGGGCGTGCTGCAATTCATGGGGTCACAAAGAGTCGGACATCTGAGCGACTGATCTGATCTGATATATGTATATGTGTATATTCCATTATTATAATTATTATTTGCCTGATTTTGTAACTGCCATGTGCTTGGAGTCCATCTTTGGTTTCTTGTTTTTGGATATTTGTTTTAATCTCACTTAATGCCATGACAAACCACTTGTAGAATCTTCATTCCTGACCAGAGATCAAGCCCTTAGCCTTTGGAGTGGGAGCACTGACTCCAAGACCCTAGACTACCAGAGAACTAACCCTAGGGAGTATCAAATAGTGAGAACTCACACAAAGGAAACCACTTGAATACAAAACTCAGCATCACCCAACCACCAGCAGCACCCTGTGCAGGCTGCTTCATCTATAACAAACAAAACAAAAATACAAACCTAGTCATCAGCAGGCAGGAGTACCACCTCACTCAGCCTTGCCCATCAGAGGAGAAACAAACAAAAACTCAGCACAAATCTCACCCTATACAAAGCTTACACAAACCACTGGACCTACCTTAAGAGGGAAGAAACCAAAAAGAAGAAAGAGTTCAAACTTGAAGCCTGGGAAAAGGAGACCTCAAACATAATAAGTTAAAAAGATAATGAAAAGGCAGAGAAATACTACACAAATGAAGGAACAAACTAGAAACACAGAAGTCCAAATAAAAGAAGAGGAAATAGGCAAACTGAAAAAGAATTTAGAATAATGATGGTAAAGATGATCAAAAACCTTGAAAACAAAATTGAGAAAATGCAAGAATCAATTAACAAAGACTTAGAAGAATTAAAGAATAAACATATAGAGATAGACAACACAGTTAACTGAAGTTAAAAATACTCTAGAAGGAATCAATAGCAGAATATCTGAAGTAGAAGAATGAATCAGTGAACTGGAAGATAAAATGGTGAAAATAACTTCTGAAGAGCAGAATAAAGTAAAAAGAATGAAAAGAACTGAGGATAGTCTCAGAGACCTCTGGGACAATATGAAACATACCAACATTTGAATTATAGGGGTCCAGAAGAAGAAGAGAAAAAGAAAGGGTATGAGAAGATTTTTGAAGAGATTATAGTTGAAAATTTCCCTAAATTGGAAAAGGAAATAGTATCAAGTCCAAGAGGCACAAAGAGTCCCATACAGGATAAACCCAAGGAGAAACACACTAAGACACATACTAATCAAACTAACAAAGATTAAACACAAAGAAAGAATATTAAAAGCAGCAAGGGAGAAGCAAAAAGTAGCATAAAAGGGAAACCCCATATGTTTAACAGCTGATCTTTCAGCAGAAACTCTGACGACCAGAAAGGAATGGCAGGATATATTTAAAGTGAAAAATCTACAACCACGATTACTGTACCTGGCAAGGATCTCACTCAAAATTGATGGAGAAATAAAAAGCTTCTCACACAAGCAAAAGTTAAGAGAATTCAGTACCACCAAACCAGCTTTACAACAAGTGTTGAAAGGACTTATATAGTCAAGAAATACAAGAGAAGAAAAAAGATATACAAAATCAACTCCAATTAAGAAAATGGCAATAGGAACATATATATCAATAATTACTTTAAATGTAAATGGATTAAATGCTCCAACCATAATACACAGACTGGCTGAATGGATACAAAAACAAGACCCATATATATGTTGTCTACAAGAAATCCACCTCAGACCTAAAGACACATATAGACTGAAAAGTGAGAGGATGGAAAAATATATTCCATGCAAATGGGAAGCAAAAGAAAGCTGGAGTAGCAATCCTCATATCAGACAAAATAGACCTTAAACTAAGGAAGATTACAAGAGATAAGGAAGGACACTACATAATGATCAAGGGATCGATCCAAGAGGAAGCCATATAAAGCATCTGCCTGCAATGCGGGAGACCCGGGTTCAATCCCTGAGTCGGGAGGATCCTCTGGAGAAGGTCATGGCAACCCACTCCAGTATTCTTGCCTGGAAAATCCCATGGATGGAGCCTGGTAGGCTACAGTCCATGGGGTCGCAAAGAGTCGGACACAAATGAGCGACTTGACTTCACTTCATGTACCCAGCATAGGAGCAGCTCAGTACATGACAAACACTAACAGACATAAAAGGAGAAACTGACAGTAACACAATAATAGTAGGAGACTTTAACACCCCACTCACACTAATGGACAGATCATCAAAACAGAAAATAAGGAAACAAATATTAAATGATGCATTAGATGAGATGGATCTCATTGATATCTTCAGGACATTCCATCCAAATGCAGAAGAATACACCTTCTTCTCAAGTGCACGTGGAACATTCTCCAGGATAGACCACATCTTGGGTCACAAATCAAACCTCAGTAAATTTAAGAAAATTGAAATTGTATCAAGCATCTTCTCCGACCACAATGCTATAAGACTAGATATCAATTACAAGAAAAAACTGTAAGAAACACAAACACATGGAGATTAAACAACACGTTTCTAAATAACCAACAGGTTACTGAAGAAATCAAAAGGGAAATAAAAAAATTCTAGAAACAAATGACAATGAAAACATGACAACTCAAAATCTATGGGATGTAGCAAAAGCAGTCCTAAGAGGGAAGTTTAGAGCAATACAATCCTACCTCAAGAAACAAGAAAAACATCAGACAACCTAACTTTACACCTAAAACAACTGGAAAAAGAAGAACAAAAAACCCCAAAATTAATAGAAGGAAAGAAATCATAAAGATCTAAGCAGAAATAAATGAAAAAGAAATGAAAGAAACAATAGTAAAGATGAATAAAACTAAAAGCTGGTTCTTTGAGAAGATAAACAAAATTGACAAACCTTTAGCCAGACTTATCAAGAAAAAAAAAGAAAAGAATCAAATCAACAAAATTAGAAATGAAAAAGGAGAGGTTACAAGGGACAATGAAGAAAT
The DNA here is from genome assembly GCF_000754665.1 of Bison bison bison. Classification (NCBI taxonomy): domain Eukaryota; kingdom Metazoa; phylum Chordata; class Mammalia; order Artiodactyla; family Bovidae; genus Bison; species Bison bison. Next base: position 3,452,401 of record NW_011495026.1, on the reverse strand, counting down.
ACAAAGGAATATAAGAGACTATTATGAACAACTATATGGCATAAAATGGACAACCTGGAAAAAATGGACAGATTTGTAGAAAAGTTCAATCTTCCAAGACTGAACCAAGAGGAAATAGAAATTATGAACAACCCCATTACAAGCATTGAAATTGAAGCTGTGATCAAAAATCTCCCAAAAAAACAAAAGCCCGGGACCCGATGGCTTCATAGGAGAATTCTATCAAACATTTAGAGAAGCACTAATGCCTATCCTTCTAAAACTCTTTCAAAAAATTGCAGAGGAAGAAACACTTCCAAACTCATTCTACGAGGCCACCATCACCCTGATACCAAAACCAGACAAAGACAACACAAAAAAAGAAAACTACAGGCCAATATCACTGATGAACATAGACGCAAAAATCCTTAACAAAATTTTAGCAAACAGAATTCAGCAACATATCAAAAAGCTCATACACCATGATCAAGTTGGGTTTATTCCAGGAATGCAAGGCTTCTTCAATATATGCAGATATCAATATGATATACCATATTAACAAATTAAAAGATAAAAACCATATTATCATCTCGAGAGATGCAGATAAAGCCTTTGACAAAATTCAGCACTCATTTATGATTAAAACTCTTCCAAAAATGGGCATAGAAGGATCCTACCTCAACATGGTAAAGGCCATATATGATAAGCCTACAACAAATATTATTCTCAATGGTGACAAACTGAAAGCATTCCCCCTAAGATCAGGAACATGAAAAGAGTGTCCACCTTCACCACTATTATTCAATATAGTTCTAGAAGTCCTAGTTCCAGAAATCAGAGAAGAAAAGGAAATTAAAGGAATCCAGATTGGAAAAGAAGAAAACTCTCACTGTTTGCAAATGACATGATACTGTACATAGGAAACCCTAAAGATACTATCAGAAAGTTACTAGAGCTGATCAGTGAATTTAACAAAGTCTCAGAATACAAAATCAATACACAGAAATTGCTTGTATTTCTATGTACTAACAATGACAAATCAGAAAGAGAAATTAAGGAATCAATCCCATATACCATTGCAACAAAAAGAATAAAATATCTAGGAATAAACTTACCTGAGGAGACAAAAGAACTGTACACAGAAAATTATAAGACACTGATGAAAGAAATCGAAGATGACATAAACAGATGGAGAGAGATTCCATGTTTCTGGGTAGGAAGAATCAATATTGTGAAAATGACTATACTACCAAATGCAATCTACAGATTTAATGCGATCCCTATCAAATTACCAATGGCATTTTTCACAGAACTAGCACAAAGTGAAAGTGAAAGTTGCTAAGTCGTGTCCAACTCTTTGTGACCCCATGGACTTTACAGTCATGGAATTCTCTAGGCCAGAATACTGGAGTGGGTTGCCATGCCCTTCTCCAGGGGATCTTCCCAACCCAGGGATTGAACCCAGGTTTCCTGCATTGCAGGCAGATTCTACACCAGCTGAGACACAGGGAAAGTCCTGAGGTAGCACAAAAAATTTCACAATTCATATGGAAACACAGAAGACCCTGAAAGCCAAAGCAGTCTTGAGAAAGAAGAATGGAGCTGAAGGAATCAACCTTCTGACTTCAGATTACACTACAAATCTACAATCATCAAGACAGTATGGTACTGGCACAAAAACAGAAATATAGACCAATGGAGCAAGATAGAAAGCCAAGAAATAAACTCATGCATCTGCGGGTACCTTAGTTTTGACAAAAGAGGCAAGAATATACAATGGGGCAAAGACAGCTTCTTCAATAAATGGTGCTGGGAAAACTGGACAGCTGCATGTAAAAGAATGAAATTAGAGGTGTTCCTTACACTATACACAAAGATAAATTCAAAATGGATTAAAGACCTAAATGTAAGACCAGAAATTATAAACCTCTTAGAGGAAAACATAGGCAGAACACTTGATGACATAAATCAAAGCAAGATCCTCTATGACCCATCTCCTAGAGTAATGGAAATAAAAGCAAAAGTAAACAAGTGGGACCTGATTAAACTTAAAAGCTTTTGCAGAGCAAAGGAAACTATAAAAAAGGTGAAAAGACAACCCTCAGAATGGGGGAAAATAATAGCAAATGAAACAACTGACAAAGGATTAATTTCCAAAATATACAAGCAGCTCATACAACTCCATGCCAGAAAAACAAACAACCCAATCAAAAAGTGGGAAAAAGACCTAAACAGACATTCCTCCAGAGAAGACGTACAGATGGCTAACAAACACATGAAAAGATGCTCAATATCGCTCATTATTCAGTTCAGTCGCTCAGTCGTGTCCGACTCTTTGCGACCCCATGAATTGCAGCACGCCAGGCCACTCTGTCCATCACTAACTCCTGGAGTTCACCCAGACTCATGTCCATCGAGTCAGTGATGCCATCCAGCCATCTCATCCTCTGTCATCCCCTTCTCCTCCTGCCCCCAATCCCTCCCAGCATCAGAGTCTTTTCCAATAAGTCAACTCTTCGCATGACGTGGCCAAAGTACTGGAGTTTCAGCTTTAGCATCATTCCTTCCAAAGAAATCCCAGGGCTGATCTCCTTCAGAATGGACTGGTTGGATCTCCTTGCAGTCCAAGGGACTCTCAAGAGTCTTCTCCAACACCATAGTTCAAAAGCATCAGTTCTTCGGTGCTCAGTCTTCTTCACAGTGCAACTCTCACATCCATACATGACCACAGGAAAAACCATAGCCTTGACTAGACGAACCTTTGTTGGCAAAGTAATGTCTCTGCTTTTGAATATGCTATCTAGGTTGGTCATAACTTTCCTTCCAAGAAGTAAGCGTCTTTTAGAGAAATGCAAATCAAAACCACAGTGAGATATCACTTCACACCAGTTAGAATGGCCATCATCAAAAAGTCTACAAACAATAAATGCTGGAGAGGGTGTGGAGAAAAGGGAACACTCTTGCACTGTTGGTGGGAATGTAAATTGATACAGCCACTATGGAAGATGGTATGGAGATTCCTTTAAAAACTAGGAATAAAAGCACCATATGACACAGCAATCCCACTCCTAGGCCTATACCCTGAGGAAACCAAAATTGAAAAAGACACACATATCCCATTGTTCATTGTAGCACTATTTACAATAGCTAGAACATGGAAGCAACCTAGATGTCCATCGAGAGATGGTACATATACACAATGGAATATTACTCAGCCATAAAAAGGAACACATTTGAGTCAGTTCTGATGAGGAGGATGAACCTAGAACCTATTATACAGAGTGAAGTGAGTCAGAAAGAGAAAGAAAATTTCATATTCTAATACACATATACAGAATCTAGAAGAATGGTACTGGAAAAACTTATTTACAGGGCAGCAATGGAGAAACAGACATAGAGAACAGACTTATGGACATGGGGAGAGGGGAGGAGAGGGAGAGATGTAAGGAAAGAGTAACATGGAAACTTACATTACCATATGTAAAATAGATAGCCAATGGGAATTTGCTGTATGGCTAAGGAAACTCAAACAGGGGCTCTGTATCAATCTAGAGGGTTGGGATGGGGAGTGAGATGGTAGGAAAGTTCAAAAGGTAGAGGATGTATGTATACCTATGGCTGATTCTTGTTGAGGTTTGGCAGAAAACAACAAAATTCTGTAAAGCAATTATCCTTCAATAAAAAAAGAAAAAGGAAAAAAAAGAAGCTGTGGAATGAATTTTAGGTGAGAGACTGAGGGAATATTCAGTCAGTTGTCTAAATATTTTCAAGGCTCATCTGAGTGGATACAATATCCAATCTGTTTAAAATTAGCCTTTTTCTTTTTTTTTCTTCCTCATGTAGTTGCTTCTGGGGATCCCTGAGTCTCTTGAGAGCCCTCATGGGGCCAGAGGCTTAAAATTCTACTGACTATAGGGAGTTGAGGGAAAGAGAAGTTCTAGCAGGGCTAGGTAGAGGACTGAAGGAGGCATTGTTTGAAGGTGGATTTATCAAAAGATTCAAGGAATGGAGGGAAAGGGCAAGTGGTGAAAGGAAGAGAAGTGATAGAAAGGGAGAAGTCTTAGGTGAGTCAGTTCAGAGAGATCCTTAGTTTCAAATTATCCTTCATAATATCATGCCAACAAGACAGGAAGTGGACAGTTAGTCCATTAATGGTGGAGCATGTAGTTAGCAAGTAGTTTCAGTCAACTGAGAAGTTCTGTGGGGGAAAGCAGGAAACAAACAGAACAAAGAAGCTTCAGAAGGAGCTAGGAAACAAATTTCCAGCCCAGGAGTCAGAGAATAAATCACCATTTGAAACGAAGAGCCAGGAAGAACTTCCAGCCCAAGGGTCTGATGATGAATCTGATCACATCTAAGTTGTAGCACCATAAGTGTTAAAGAAAAAGTTGTTCCTACACCTGTTAAAACAGTAAGAAAGACTTTATTCAGGACTATTTTGATAGGTGATCAAGACTATGGCAGTAGGGGAGAGAGACTGGGCTCAACTCTAAAAGCAGTAAGAATGAATAGAGATTTATAGCCAAGGAGTGGGCGAGGGGTCGAGGGGATGAGTCCCTGGGCAGAAAATTAATGAGGAGGCATCAAGAGTAGGGGGATTATTGTTAAATTGACTTAACAGACTTCTTGCTAAAGGCAGGCTATGGTGATCCGTTATCACAGGTGGAAGATTTCTCTCTACACTGACTTAACAGGATTCTTGATACATTTAAGCTGTACAGCAAAGTTGGGGGCCATAGTTGACAACGAGTCCAGAAGAGATTCCAAGGAGTCTAAAATGTAGTCAAGGAGCAAGTCTGTGCTGTTTTGTTACAGCAGCCCAAATGGATTAATCCAGGTGGGTCTAACTGACCTTGTTACTAAAATACTTGACTTAAGGACAAATTCCAGTTCCCTGCTCCCATGCAGAATCCAGAAGCAGTCCCCCAGATCGCAGATTTCCAACTCTGAACACTGGAAGAGTCAGCCTCCCCCAGTCCCCTGAGAGTGAAAGCTCCTGCTGCTATAATTATACTAAGATTCTTTGACTTCTGTTTCACCAGGCTTTATGTGTTTACCTTGTATCACACTTTTCTGCCTTCTAAACTTGTCCTTCAACAGTTTTCTTCACTTTTGCGCTTGTAGAGCAGGACAAACTTGACAGGAGAGGTGAAATGGGAAACTTACTATTGAAAATAAAATCATTTCTTGATCTCTCCATTCCGTCTACATTTTAAGTATTTATAAAAACACATTATATCTTAGTCTCTGATTAAGTAAAACTGAGTAACAAATGGATTGGAAATCTTAATGTTTTCATTCTGAAAAATTACTGCTTTATGAAAACTTCATCTGTAGCAGACAGACAGTGGAGAGAGTGATTATTCATATTGCAGACTAATCTTCCCGTTTTCAGAATATTTTGCAGAGAGCTACTCCTTGCCCCCAATTCATATCCCGACATTTCCTTTCTTTCTTCACTGCCAAATACTTTCCCATTTTTGCAGGTTTTATAAGCTGTTAATACAAACATTTGAGATTTACAGTTTTTATGCCCAAGAATGACATTATGTCTGACATTTCATTTAGTTTTTAAGACTTCAAAGCCTTAATCTCAGAATAGCAAGCAGCTTCTTCTAGGAGGCTAACACCAACAGTTGGTAGTGGCTCTCTGAGTGACACTTTTGCATTTAGCAGAACAGAAAATCATAATGGGTTAGTGCTGTCTACCCCGAGAGTGGAATGGGGAGTGATGGCAGCGGGGTGCCACATATTTTTCTAGCCTTATTTAACCCAAAGGGAGGGTAAGGTGATTTTTTTCAAACACCATGGTGGAAACAGTCTGTGATAGGAACCAATAACAGAAGACAGTTTGGATTGAGAAGGCTTTTCAGTGCCTCTGAAATCTCGCTACCCCTACTCCTCAGCTTCTCACTATGTACCCTGGTGGTTTTGCCTTCTGGTTGGGTACCTTTTGATGATGCTCCTCTTAGTATGTACAATCCATGATGGAATGGTTAATAGAACATCTTACATACGATGGAATACAAATCTGTCCAATGTGACACTTCTTAAATTGATCTTTTTAAGAACTGTGTTTACTTATTTTTGGCTGTGCTGGGTCTTTGTCACTGCACGTGGGCTTTCTCTAGTTGTGGTGAGCGGGGGCTGCTCTCTGGTGTCCGTGTGTGGTTTTTACAGTGGGGCACAGGCGCTAGGGCTTGAAAGCGTCAGTACTTGTGGTGCCTGGGCTTAGTTGCCCTGTGGCGTGTGGAATCTTCCCGGACCAGCTAGCAAACCCATGTCCCCTGCATTGGCAGGCAGATTCTTAACCACTGGACCACCAGGGCAGTCTGAAATATGATGTTTTTATTGAGCCATCTTGATACAGTTAACCCAAATATGTCTTCAGGGTTATGTATTTCTCTCAAATTTTGTAGGGAAGGAGAAAGAATAAGCAGAAATCAAGACCAGAAGGTGGACTCAACCCATGTGTTTGAACATCCTAAACTACTATAATCCTGCTCAGGCTAGTGGTGGGTGATATGGTTGAAGTGGAAGGAAACAGGGCAAGTCAGAAGACCACATTAACTGCAACTTTCATGAAAAAACTGAGAGAGGATGGGTTTAACAGTTTGGGCAAAATGAAGCTTGTACTTCGTTTTGCTATACTATCTCTGATTACTGATACTAAACTTCAGGATATATAAGATGAAGTCCACACCTGATGGCTCAAATGGTAAAGAATCTGCCTGCAGTGCAGGAGACCTGGGTTCAATCCCTGGGTTGGGAAGATCCCTGGAGAAGGAAATGACAACCCACTCCAGTATTCTTGCCTGGAGAATTCCATGGACAGAGGAGCCTGGTGGGCTACAGTCCATGGGGTCACAAAGAGTCAAACAAGAATGAGAAACTCTTTCACTTTCTGTACCATATCAGTCTTCTCTTTGCTTATCCTCTAGTTATTAATTTAACTTTTGAAAATGATATGACATAAGTTTTCCTAAAATCTAGCATGAATTCTTTTGATTTGGAGGCCACACGAGTGCTTACAGTCTTTAGGTAACAGAGCTACAAAACACAGAGCCTGCATTCTTCAGCAGGTTTCTGCCAAGTGTAAAGATTGAAGAGGGGTGGAGGAAGAAGAGCTCTAGTTTGGCTTAAGGAGACCCCAGGAATAAAGACCTCGGTTAGATTCTTTGCAAGCTGCTTTTGAATTAAAGTTCAGATTTGAGAATTTAACTGGGTTAGAGTAACTCTAGAGGACCTCAGGGTTTCTGGGATATCTCAGAACCCCAGAAAGCTACTCATCTTCAGAAGACTCAAATCAGGATAAGCTTGGAAGTTGACCAACCAAATATGGAGAATCCTGCCTGTAGAAATCAACCCTAAAATAGCTTTTCACTCTCAAGGCAACTTCAGTCTCCTCAAGGACTAATGTAGGAGCAAGTCGAGCAGTTATTAAATATCCAGTTTACTGTTTGAGCAACAGATCAGAGTGCATGTTAGTTTCATGAGCATAGGAAATCCTTTCAGTCATAGTGTGGATTTGTGATGTCTGTTCATTTTATGTTCTTTGAGTAGGAAAGACTGCAGAAGGAAACTCCTCAACGCAAATTACAATGGCTTCCAAGACAGCAGTGATGCTTAAGAAATGTCATGTTGCTTGACACATGGGCTTTTTGAACTGTGCATCAGAGTATTTGTGTAAAATACTACTGTGAGAGTCCTTTCTGCAAAGCTGTCTATAAACATTTTCACTTCCTTGTAAATAATTACCATAGGATAAAAGGACCAACTAGAAAGTATGAGTTCTATGTCCTGAGTTCTTGTGCCCCATCTAAATTTGCTTTATAAAATCTCTCTGGAAAAATCAGAAATGTGAATTTAATGGCCTGGGTGGGTTTTTGCATTGTAAGTCTACAAAGCAGTATGTTGAGAAAGCTTAGTGCTTGGAATCACCCAATGTACTTTATACATTTATTTAGAGAAGAATAGTTTAGTTTTAATTATTTATGATAATAGCTCTCAATACACTAGTAAATGTCCTTGGGTGCATATTTTGTAAAAGTAATGAAGTCTTTGTAACGTGAGCTTTCTCTGCAGCTATAAGCTGCCTTCTTTTTGCTAGCAGACCAGGGCAGAAGAGTGTGTCTGTGTTTTTGCATAAGACTGTATATAAATTACCAGGCTGGAGGTTTAGCAAGATGCTACTGAACCTGATCAAGGATTTCTAAGAACTATTCCTGGGTATCCTCACTACCCCACCCCACAACCACCCTCCCTCTCAATCATAGCATTAGCAACTTGATCAAAGAAAACATCACCATGAGGGGATGAGCTGCCTACCAGAACATTGTTGTTAGGGTGTTTCAGTGTTTTTCTTGTTCTTCCTTTCTTGCTACAATCTTACGGTACTACAGTAAAACATAGAAAGGAGCAATGTAAGTCTACTATATTTCCTTCTGGCCTGAGTTATATATACCTGGTCTATGGATAAGTCTTATTATGTCAAAGAGCCTTCTTTCTTCTTTGGTTTCTTTCTTCTGCTTCTCTCTACCCAGCGCCTCTGCCTAGGATTAGCTTTTTTTTACCCCCCTTCACTTGTGGGGAATTTATACACACCAAAACCATGGGAGTGTCCACAGAGCAGTCAGCAAGTATGTGTCATTCATTTAGCTAACAGTTCAAAGGGCTAAGAGCACCAAAGTTACAGGTTCTGTTTTATACCTTTTTAGTAGCCCCACTAGTGCCTAGTTAGGGTTCCAACATACCTTGATGATGAGAATGATCTATACTTAGAGTCAGTGGGGCAAACCCCTAGCACATTTTGATTTAACTTTTACAGCTTTGCTATTTGCAGGTGACCTGAAAAGTGCTGGTGTATTGTTATCTGTAATCAGGAATCCCATTTCCTAGGGATTTTGTGAGAGTTAGATGAGATGATGCCTTTAAAGTACTTTGCAGAAAAGAAATCGGTCAAGCTTGAAAGCTGGTGGGTGAGATTCACTTAGCTAGTAAACAATCTAGTTATGTCTTCATTACAGAATGTTGGAGATCTGGATACTCAAGAAGTCTCTAGACATAGCCATTAAAATTTTACTAGAAAAACAAAACAAAACAAAAAAAATTTACTGTAAGAATATTATTCTGTTTAGCCCTACCATCAGTCCATAGGCTCCCAGACAGAGACTGATTATTAAGAAAGCTGTATGTCAATGCCTCATACTCAAATGAAATTGCACACAAATCATTGTCATTTGGACAGGAATATAGTTCTAGTAATATCAAAATATCCTGCAAATTAAATATGGCTTTTTTGTGACTGAAAGAGACTGACCAGTTCTGCTTAAAGTTCTGTCTTCAGGAAAAGAGCCTCCTAGACATCTGATTTGAAATAAATGAGTCACTAGTGAATTAGAAGCAATGGCAGAAACCAGATAACCTGGCCATGGGCAAGGGGCTGCCTCTTGAGAGGCAAATGTAGTACATGATCCATGAGGCAGTAATGTCAAACAAGACATGAGGGAAACATGGAGTGATCAGGCAACCTGGATGGGCACAAATGGGGAGTGATTTCTAAAACTAATGGCAATGGCCACCTGCCCATCAAGGATGGCATGCTAGCTCATGGGTGCAGCAAAAAGGATAATGACAGATGCTTTAATGAGCACCTTTATTCACAAAGCTTTCTCTTTAAATGAAAGGGGTCTGCTGCAGTTATGTTATGCCGTGTTACAAATGACTCCAAAATTATTGGTTTAAACCACACCATTTTATTTGCTTACAGTTATGTTTGAATCCATTAATTCACAATGAGATTCTTCCCCTCCCCACCCACAAATACAGACTCTCAATTTTATTGATCACCTTTAAAGGAAGCTAGAACCAGCTAGCTAATTTAAAATGTGATTAATAGACAGAATTAAGAACTTATCCTATCTTTCCCATATTATCTGCATTTCAGTGTAACTCAGTATTTGATGGGGGAAATGTTTTTTCTACAAAAAAAATCCCAGCTAACAAAGAAGGAAAAAGAAAAATATATCATCATATGTATCCTCTAATTAACTGATTCTAGAGTAGTGACCCGGAGAAGGCAATGGCACCCCACTCCAGTACTCTTGCCTGGAAAATCCCATGGATGGAGGAGCCTGGTAGGCTACAGTCCATGGGGTTGCTAAGAGTTGAACAGAACTGAGCAACTTCACTTTCACTTTTCACTTTCATGCACTGGAGAAGGAAATGGCAACCCACTCCAGTGTTCTTGCCTGGAGAATCCCAGGGACGGGGGGAGCCTGGTGGGCTGCCGTCTATGGGGTCGCACAGAGTCGGACACAACTGAGGCGACTTAGCAGCAGCAGATTAGTGACCATCAGTATCTGGTAATGTCATAATTGAACATTATATGTCTCTTGATACACGTGTGCAGCTCCATCCATGAAGCTATATTGCCAACAAACACCACACATAAATAAACAAAGGCCTGAATCTGCTCCAGACTTTAGATCTAACTATAATTTCACAGGAAACATAAGAGACAGTGGAATATATTTTCTTAAAAAACATTAAAGGATGCAGTCAGCAAAACATAGACTGTGGGAAACTTAGTAGGTAAAAAAAAAGTTTCTTCACTTAAAAAACAAATTACAAGATTTCTCAGCGGGCGAGAAGGCCCGGCAGGGCAGCTGCCGCTGCTGTGGCCCAAGAGCAGGGCCGTGGAGAAGCTGCTGTGGGTCCTGAGTGTCCAGGACAACAAGGAGCAGGGCCTGACCACGCAGCTCCTTGATGCCTTATCCCTTAGTTTCAACACCAGGCTGAAGTGGTTTGCGATGTGCGTTGTCAGCGGCATCTTCTCCATCCTTGGAACTTGATTGCTGTGGCTCCCTAGAGGCATAAAGCTTTTTGAAGTGTTTTATACCTTTGGAAATACTGCTGCCTTAGCCAGTACATGCTTTTTAATGGGACCCATGAAATAACTGAAGAAAATGTTTGAAACAACGAGATTGCTTCCAACAATTATTATACTTTTGTGTTTGGTGCTCACACTGTGCACTGCTTTTTGGCGGCATAAGAAGGGGCTGGCTATATTATTCTGCATATTGCAGTTCCTGTTGATGACCTGGTATAGTCTGCCATACATCCCATATGCAAGGGTTGTAGTAATTAAGTGCTGTTCTCTCCTGAGCTGAAAGCTCTTTGGTAAGAAGGAAACTTTTTGAAAAGACCATTTGAAAGTTGATGTTCTTTTTTTTTTTTTTTGATGTTCTCTTTTTGGTGAAGTGTACTTTTCCTGATACAGTATTCACTCCAGAACAACTGCACTGACCATCTAAGACCATTTTGTATATTGATAAAAACTACATGCTGATTAAACTGTTAAATGCTTGTGACAGTAAATTCATTATGTGTCATTAATCTATTCATCCAGAGACAAGGAGATTTTAATCATTGCCAATTGTAAATGATTTTTAGCCAGTTTTAAAATCTTTTCTAAACAGCATTTGGGATGTGAATATTTAAGGATAAGCCTATGCTGCAAGATATATTCAGCCTTTTTGGTGGTTTTTAAGTGTCTACATTTTTAAAATAACTTTTTAAAATAAAAACTTTAAATGTGAAAGTTTTTACTTTAAGCTAAAGATTGCTTTATTATATGTAATAAAAAATAATATATAAATCTTCATAATTTTGAAATAAACTCACACTTGGGAAAAACAAAGAACAAATTACAAGATAAAAACAGAGAGAAAGAAGGGCAACAGAGAGAAAGGAGAGAGACTTAAACACTTAGTGAAGAATTGCAGTGTATGGACCTTATTTAGATACTGACCCAAACAACCGCAAACTGCCAAAAAAAAAAAAAAGGAAAAAAGGAAGACAAATGAAGGCCATGGAGGAACTGTGAACACTGGATATTTGAGAATATAAAAGGATTATTTTTAATGTTTTTAGGTGTGGTACTACCATTGTGATTATGTATATATTTTTAGAAGAGTCCCTATCTTTTAGAGATACATAGTAACATGTGTGTAGGTAAATTGATGTATTCTCTAGGATTTCTTAAAAATAATCCAAGGTGGAGCAAAATTGGCAGTTTATTTATACCTGATGAAGCTAGGCAATAGGTACATTGGGAAATTTATACCATTCACTCTATTTATATGTGTTTGAAAAATCCCATAGTATTTTTTTTTTAATTAATGGAAATCACTAAAAGAAATGAAACATCATAACTTCCAAACCAGTATAGGGTGATGGGAGGACAAGAGGACCAGGAGAAGAAAAGCCCAGAAAACCTTACCCATCTAATAGAGGTAGGAAAGAAGGAAAGGAAAACAAAAACAGTTGTCCAAACAGTAGTCTCCCAGTAAATCAAAGTCCTCGAGCAAGCCTTACTTAGCCATGCTTAGACTCCAGAAATCTCACCTCCGAAGTGAAAGCGCTTTTTTTCAACTAGGACACTGGGTTCTAATCCTGATCCTCCCTGTTGTAGCCATGACGCTCTCTGGGCTAAACTGTGCGGAATCCTCAGGCTGTATAAGAACCCAGACATCCTTTGGGCATTGGCAGCTTTGTGACAGCTGGCTGGGACTAGAGATTCAATTTGTGCCACAAAGCTAGCAAAGCCAACTGGGTCGCCTGAGGAAGTAATCTGAGCTCTAACCTGGTGAGGTAACTTTCATCCTGTTCCCTACTGCTGTGGCTCTTCAGGCAGAGCCTACAGCTCAGCGACCTAACAGCCAGTCCCAAGACACTATTCCAAGAGCATCATCTCTTACAGACTTTTGAAATATGATTTGGCAAGATTCTAGTAAGGGTGATTTGCAGCCTATTTGAATGAAAATATATGTCAAAAGACGGGGCAATGGGGATGGAGGTGTGAATACTACAAAGACCGCTGCTGGTCGGGCATGGGGATTTTGAAAAGGAAGAAAGCCTTTCTTCACTCAAATGTGAATTTAAGCTCTTTTCGTCTTTCCAGGTTCATCCTTTCAGGTGCTTTCTATGTATTTTCCCACATGTTCTCTGATTTTTTTTTTTTTCTTTTGGTTTCTCCTTTCAGAGTAGAATGGTGCTTACTGTCATCTCCTAAGCACTGCATGTATTCCCATATTTCTCCCTGGATATGCAGTTTTCATATGGCATTTCCATCTCCATTCCTATTCCCATTTCCTTTTTGTCAAAACTTGTCTCTTTTTTAAAAAATAAAAAATTCTTTTCTGTTTCCTCTGAATCTCTGTACTTTATTCTTTCTGAAACTCTATGGCTTATTCTGTTCTTGCTCTTGTCCCCTCTGGTGCATAAGACATCCATGAAAAGATTAAGTAGCGAAAAGCTCTCTGAGTAAGGTCAGGATGTGTTGTGATGTGGAAAAGCTTCTGTAGTTACTGTGCTTTATTGGTAGAGGTTGTTGTCCTTTTTATCCCCCTGGGCATTCACTAGGTATAATGTCTGGATTCTGTCTTCATTTAGCTCATAAACTCTCTTAGGGCTCTAAAAGTCAGATTGCCTTTTCCTTTGTATTTCACTTCTCAATTTGATTATCACCCTACGTGGCATCTGGTTCATGATGAGAAGAAAAGATTCAGAGAAAGAAACCAAATGAGGGAAAAAAAAAAAAGACCTATGTTACCTTAGCAAAATTGACCTTGAACATTGATGAAGTCATAGCTATCTCTTTCTATAGGAAATTGAGGTACACCAGCATAGGCACTGAATAATACAGTGTACTTTGATGATGATGGGGGGTCTAGAGCTATTTTAAAAAGGGGAAACTGTATGAAAGAAAGTAAAGGAAAAGAAATTGTAAAAAAAAAAAAAAAAAAAGAGGTAATAGAACTCCCAGGTAATCAACCCACAAATTACTTATTTTGGCAGAAATAATAAACTTCCTACATCAACACAGTTCTAATACTTTATGTATATTTACTCATAATCTTCTTCACAAACCACTATTAGCCCAACTCTGCAGATGAGAAAACTGAGACCCAGAGAGGATAAGTCTCTTATGACGGTTACACAGCTGGTAAGTGGTAGCTCTGGGATTTGATCCCAAGCAGCCTGGTTACACTGTCCATGTAATTAACTGCAGTAGCATTTTGATTTTTTAATAGAATTTGTACTTGACTTCATTTATAAAGATTTAAATGAAGTGTATTTTTCTAATATTTCAGTAGGAAACAAATCTCAGGGTATGGGCAACCTAAAAATTTTGTGTGGACCTGATCATATTCCAGATCTTTGCTCATATTCATGATTCCAAACAAGTTATAATGAAGAGTGCTTAAAAATCCAGCACAAAATTTTCAGTGGTAGCAAACAATTGTTAAATGATAGTTATCAGAGAAAAACATTTTATGTGAAAAATTCTAAGTAAAACCATAACATAGAACATAACTCAGAATTTCAAAAAAGCAAGAAGATAATCTGTTAAGATTAAAATCTAAAGGATCAGAATGTATATACTTGATGAATGTATGTGATTTTCAAAATCAATATGCAAATTTTAATTTAGGGGACTTTTAACACAGATATATACAGCTATGACATGGATGTGGTATTTATAAATATATCATAGGTAAATTGTCAAGGTAATGTAAATCTATCACCGTTGCTGGTGGTAGAAAAGATATGATCAGTGGCTCTGTTGTGTCTGACTCTTTGAGACCCATGGACGGCAGCATACCAGCCTTCCCTGTCCTTCACAGTCTCCCAGAGTTGACTCAAGCTCATGTTATTGAGTTGGTGATGTCATCCAACCATTTTATCCTCTGTTGTCCCCTTCTCCTCCTGCCTTCAATCTTTTCCAGCATCAGGGTCTGTTCCAATGAGTTGGCTCCTTGCATCTGATGGCCAAAGTGTTGGAGGTTCAGCATCAGTCCTTCCAGTAGATATCCAGGGTTGATTTCCTTTAGGATTGATTGGTTTGATCTCCTATTGTTCAAGGAACTGTCAAGATTCTTCTCCAACACCACAGTTCAAAAGCATCAATTCTTTGGCACTCAGCCTTCTTTATGGTCCAAATCTCATGTATGTACATTACTACTGGAAAACTATAGCTTTGACTTTATGGACCATTGCTGGCAAAGTGATGTCTCAGCTTTTTAATAATGCTGTGTAGGTTTGTCATAGCTTTTCTTCTAAGGACCAAGTGACTTTTAATTTCATGGCTGCATTCTGGAGCCCAAGAAAATAAAGTCTGTTACTGTTTCCATTATTTCTGCATCTGTTTGCCATGAAGGAAAGGAATTAGAGGCCATGATCTTCATTTTTTTGAATGTTGAGTTTTAAGCTAGCATTTCACTCTTCTCCTTTACATTCAAGAGGCTCTTTAGTTCTTCACTTTCTGCCATAAGGGTGGTGTCATCTGCTTATCTGAGGTTATTGATATTTCTCCTGGCAATCTTGATTCCAGCTTGAACTTCATCCAGCCCAGCATTTCACACAATGTACTCTGCATATAAGTTAAATAAGCAGGGTGACAATATACAGCATTGATGCACTCCTTTCCTAATTTGGAACCAGTCTATTTTGCCATGTCTGGTTCTAACTTTTGCTTCTTGACCTGCATACAGGTTTATCAGGAGGCAGGTAAGGTAGTCTGGTATTCCCACCTCTTGAAGAATTTTCCATAGTTTGTTGTGATCCACACAGTCAAAGGCTTTAGTGTAGTCAGTGTAGCAGAAGTAGATATTTTTCTGGAATTCTCTTGCTTTTTCTATGATCCAATAAATGTTGGCAATTTTATCTCTGGTTCCTCTGCCTTTTCTAAATCCAGCTTGTACATCTGGAAGTTCTCAGCTCGTGTACTACTGAAGCCTAGCTTGGAGAATTCTGAGCATTACTTTGCTAGCGTGTGAGATGAGTGCAATTGTGTGGTAGTTTGAATGTTCTTTGGCATTGCCTTTCTTTGGGATTGGAGTGAAAAGTGACCTTTTCCAGTCCTGTGGTCACTGCTGAGTTTTCCAAATCTGCTGACATATTGAGTACTGCACTTTCACAGCATCATCTTTTAGGATTTGAAATAGCTCAACTGGAATTCCATCACCTCCACTAGCTTGTTTGTAGTAATTCTTCCTAAGGCTTACTTGACTTCACACTTCAGGATATCCGGCTCTAGGTGAGTGATCACACCATTGTGGTTATCTGGGTCATTAAGACCTCTTGTATAGTTCTTCTGTGTATTCTTGCCACCTCTTCTTAATATCTTCTGCTTCTGTTAGGTCCATACCATTTCTGTCCTTTATTGAGCCCATCTTTGCATGAAATATTCCCTTGGTATCTCTAATTTTCTTGAAGAGATCTCTAGTCTTTCCCATTCTATTATTATCCTCTATTTCTTTGCAGTGTTCACTTAAGAAGGCTTTCTTATCTCTCCTTGCTATTCTTCGGAACTGCACTCAAATGGGTATATCTTTCCTTTTCTGCTTTGCCTGTTGTTTCTCTTCTTTTCTATTTGTAAGGCATCCTCAGGCAACTGTTTTGTCTTTTTACCTTTCTTTTTCTTGGGGATGGTTTTGATCACCACCTCCTGTATAATGTTACGAACCTCTGTCCATAGTTCTTCTGGCACTCTGGCTATCAAATCTAATCCCTTGAATCTACTTGTCACTTCCACTATATAATCATAAGGGGTTTGATTTAGGTCATACCTCAATGATCTAGTGGTTTTCCCTACTTTCTTCAATTTTGACTGTGTGGATCACAATAAACTGTGGAAATTCTGAAAGAGATGGGAATACCAGACCACCTGATCTGCTTCTTGAGAAATCTGTATGCAGGTCAGGAAGCAACAGTTAGAACTGGACATGGAACAACAGACTGGTTCCAAATAGGAAAAGGAGTTCGTCAAGGCTGTATATTGTCACCCTGTTTATTTAACTTATATGCAGAGTACCTCATGAGAAACGCTGGACTGGAAGAAACACAAACTGGAATCCAGATTGCCGGGAGAAATATCAATAACCTCAGATATGCAGATGACACCACCCTTATAGCAGAAAGTGAAGAGGAACTCAAAAGCTTCTTGATGAAAGTGAAAGAGGAGAGTGAAAAAGTTGGCTTAAAGCTCAACATTCAGAAAACGAAGATCATGGCATCCGGTCCCATCACTTCATGGGAAGTAGATGGGGAAACAATGGAAACAGTCTCAGACTTTATTTTTCTGGGCTCCAAAATCACTACAGATGGTAATTGCAGCCATGAAATTAAAAGATGCTTACTCCTTGGAAGGAAAGTTATGACCAACCTAGATAGCATATTCAAAAGGAGAGACATTACATTGCCAACAAAGGTCCGTCTAGTCAAGGCTATGGTTTTTCCTGTGGTCATGTAT
>NW_011495026.1:3421686-3435005 GCF_000754665.1 Bison bison bison | reverse complement strand
GCGCCAAAGAATTGATGCTTTTGAACTCTGGTGTTGGAGAAGACTCTTGAGAGTCCCTTGGACTGCAAGGAGATCCAACCAGTCCGTTCTGAAGGAGATCAGCCCTGGGTGTTCTTTGGAAGGAATGATGCTAAAGCTGAAACTCCAGTACTTTGGCCACCTCATGTGAAGAGTTGACTCATTGGAAAAGACTGTGATGCTGGGAGGGATTGGGAGCAAGAGGAGAAGGGGACGACAGAGGATGAGATGGCTGGATGGCATCACTGATTCGATGGACGTGAGTCTGAGTGAACTCTGGGAGTTGGTGATGGACAGGGAGGCCTGGTGTGCTGCGATTCATGGGGTCGCAAAAAGTCAGACACGACTGAGTACTGATCTGATCTGATTGGCAATAAGGAGTTCATGATCTGAGCCACAGTCAGCTGCTGGTCTTGTTTTTGCTGACTGTATAGAGCTTCACCATCTTCAGCTGCAAAGAATATAAACAATCTGATTTTGGTATTGACCATCACATGGTGATGTCCATGTGTAGAGTTGTCTCTTATGTTGTTGGATAGGGTGTTTGCTATGACCAGTGTGTTCTCTTGGCCAAATTCTCTTTGCCTTTGCCCTGCTTATTTTGTACTCCAAGGCCAAGCTTGCCTGTTATTTCAAGTATCTCTTGACTTTCTGCTTTTGCATTTCAGTCCCCTCTGATGAAAATGACATCTGTTTTTGGTGTTAGTTCTAGAAGGCCTTATAGGTCTTCATAGAACCATTCAACTTAAGCTTCTTTGGCATTAGTAGTTGGAGCATAGACTTGAATTACTGTGATATTAAATGGTTTTCCTTGGAAATGAACTGAGATCATTCTGTCATTTTTGAGATTGCACCTAAGTACTACATTTCGGCCTCTTTTGTTGGCTGTAATGGCTACTCCATTTCTTCTAAGGAGTTCTTACCCACGTGCATGCTAGGGTGTTTGCATGGTAAGTCACTTAAGCCGTGTCTGACTCTTTGCAACCCCATGGACTATAGCCTGCCAAGCTCCTCTGTCCACAGGATTCTCCAAGCAAGAATACTGGACTGGGTTGCCATGCCCTCCTACAGGGCATCTTCCCAACCCAGGGATTGAACTGGGGTGTCTTAAGTCTCCTGCATTGGCAGATGGGTTCTTTACCACTAGAACTACCTGGGGATATAATGATCATCTGAATTAAATTGTCCCATTTCCGTCCATTTTAGTTCACTGATTCCTAAAATGTCGATATTCATTCTTGGCCATCTCCTGTTTGACCACTTCTAATTTACCTTGATTCATGGACCTAACATTCCAGGTTCTACGCAATATTGTTCTTTACAGCATCAAACTTTACTTTTACCATCAGACACATCCACAACTGAGTGTTGTTTCTGCTTTGGCTAAGCTTCTTCATTCCTTCTGGAGCTGTTTCTCCACTTCTTCTCTGGTGGCATATTGGACACCTATGACCTGGGGGGTTCATCTTTTTACCTTTTCATACTGTTCATGGGTTTCTCAAGGCAAGAATGCTGAAGTGGTTTGCCATTCCCTTCTCCAGTGGTAGAAAGGATAAAACTATATAAATCAATTTAGGAATAATCTGTCACTCAGAGAAAGAATTACCTGCAAAATACAATATTTGGACTATGAGCTGGAAGAAGGCTGTTGAGCCTTACTGTTAGCTCTCGCTCCCGTGAGGCTGTAGAAATCTGTCTCTCTCGTGTTGTTTACAGTGCACTATCTGTAACCTTTTAATGGTTGTCAGTGAACTTGCTGGGATAGCTGAGTAATTTTCCGTTCTTATACTGTACAGATCAATACTCCATCATTAAACTTAGGATGTAGATTTCAACTGACTGAGAGGAGAAAGAAACTGACCAAGTTGTTTTACCAACATCCTAGTGGCAGGTGGCAGTGGCAGGAGAGTAAACTGAGATTGTAGCTTGTGGGTAATTATCTTTCAGACTCTAAAATTCAAAAGATCGCCAGAACATCAAGGATGACTTAGACCCACCTTTTCAATACCTTGTTCCTCGTTCTGTTCTGTTCATATTGGTGGATATTCTGTGTGGCTTATAGGCGTTGTTAACACACTTGGAACTTCTATCATGGTCTCTTCCTTTTTTTCTTACAAATGTAAGGTTGAACTAGTGGTTGAATTAGTGGAACAAAATTCTTTTGATGTAGGTGTACAAATGTGTGTGCATGCATGCCTGCTGTTCCTATTCCATATTATAAATAATCATAAAACACTTTTTTTCTGATCCATCAACTTTTTAACTTGAAAAATTTTAAATAGATAATTTGCCTAGTTCAATTAAAAAGTATATAAAAGAGTACACAGTAAGAAGTCTTTCTCCCATCTCTGTTCTCATTCCAGCCAGTCCATTTCCACTCCTGCAAACAACAAATGCTATTAGATTTTTGGTATCCTTCCAGAGATATTTTATGTATATACAAGAAAAATTACATAAATACACATTTTTTCTTCCCTTTTTTCATACAAATGGCTATCTGGTTTACACACTATTTAGCTTACTTTTTTCAGGCAGCAATAAATCTTGTTGTCTTCTTACACTTTGTCTGCCCTGGCTCTCTCTGCTGCCTTTGCCCACCTTCTATTTGTCACCCCTAATATGCATTCACTCTCCACTTTTGTGTGCTAGAAACACATTAGTCCATTCACTGATTAGTTGACTTCTTAAAGATTCTTGTGACTTTTTGTGCTAAAGATTGTACATTTATGCACTCAGTGTTGTCTGCTTAAATGTAATCCTCCAAAGGATGTAGTCTTTTTTGGTGTAGACTAGACTAATTACGAGTTGAATAAATATCTTCTCCTAACTTTGACTTCTGATTTTTTGCCATCCACTTAGTGTTTTACAACCAGATCTACAGTGCTTTTACTGCAGTGCTAGCTTGTTAATAGTGGAGAAGGCGATGGCACCCCACTCCAGTACTCTTACCTGGAGAATCCCATGGACAGAGGAGCCTGGTAGGCTGCAGTCCATGGGGTTGCTAAGAGTCAGACACGACTGAGCGACGTCACTTTCACTTTTCACTTTCATGCATTGGAGAAGGAAATGGCAACCCACTCCAGTGTTCTTGCCTAGAGAATCCCAGGGACGGGGGAGCCTGGTGGGCTGCCGTCTATGGGGTTGCACAGAGTCGGACACGACTGAAGTGACTTAGCAGCAGCTTGTTAATAGACAACATGGATTGGCCAGATTTTGATAGAAGATATATATAATCATTCTTTGTATGATAGGAAAATAGATATGAAATAGTTATAAACCTTTCAGTTCTTTTAAATTGTATCTATAAATTTCAAATTTTATCTATATTATAACCTTAAACTACTAAATTTTTAAAAAGGACTTGAAATATTTTTGATAACCATACCTAAAACTTACATGAAAATGACATGTGAATAGCTAACTTTTAAAAACAAGAGTATAAAAATGAGTAAAAATATATTAAATTGTACTAAAAAAGAGTAATAAAAACAGGGTGGTATTGGCACAAGAACAAATTAATGAATGGAATAGAATAGACAAAGATATATTAGTGTACCTATAATTATTATTAATTTTGTGGTACCACAAAAATGATGAAGAGAAGATAACTTAGTAGATAGTTTTGGGAAAACTTACTCATCATATGAGAAAAAAAAAAATGTAACTGGATACCTGCCTAAAACCCCACATGGATTAAAGGCCTAAACATGAAAGTTGAAATTATAAAATTAATAAAAGAAAATATAGGAAACTATCTGTGACCTAGGGGGAGGAAAGAATTTGTTTTTCATTTTTTCATGCTGAAAATGTTCAAATATGTCAGAAGTACGACGAATAGAACAAAGAACTTTCATACAGCTATCACCCAGATTTTAAAATTAGTAAGATTTTGTCATGTTTGCTTCTTCTATCCTTTTTTCATTAAAATTTTTACTTTGTCAAAGTATCTTAAAACAAATTCAAGATTTCATATACTTTGATCCAATATAGTCCACAGTGTAATTTTGAAAATATGGGCACATTTTCTGTATGTATCTGCAATGTTATCTTTGTACCTATAAAAGATAGTAATTTTTTTGGTCATACCATGCAGCTTGTGGGATCTTTGTTCCCTGACCAAGAACTGAACCCTGTTCCTGGCAGTAAAAGCACCGAGTCCTAACCACTGGACAGCCAGGGAATTCCCAAGATAACAACAATCATGTAAGAGCTTTTTAAACAATCAAACTTGTACACATCAATTACGTTAGAATAGTTTCCTTGGGTGGGAGAGAGAAGGAAAAATGGGAATGAAGCATGGAAACAAAAAAGAATAAATAAGTAGAACAAGAGAGAAAAAGTACCTGTGTCAGTGACAATAACATACCATGAACTGAGGGATAAACCTCACCCCCTTTCTATGCACAGGCAGGGGCAGGGATGGGAGGTGAAGAGTAGGAACAATTTATATCTGGATGAAAATAGGCACTTTCCTCACAAGATCTGAGAAGCTAGACACAAATATCTGAACAAGTCTCTCTCCCATTGCGTGAATCTCAATATAAGAGACTGACCATAAAAGATTCTTTCTTAGACTGCAAGGGGGGCCATGAAGTGCTCAAAAAACAAACCAAAACACAGGGAGAATGTCACCAGTAGCCAAAGTTGGAACAATTCAAGCAACTTAATAATAAGGTACTGTAGTAATGAACTATAACCCAAAATACATATCCACGAGTTCTTACTAATATAAATAAATTATTGAATAAATTAATAAATGGGGAAGAAGAGACATATCTCTTATGCAGAAGAATTCCGAATAATTGATGCAGATGTTCCACACACAATAAGGAGGAACATAACTCTACATTCCATAAGTGTGGGCTTCACATAGTGACTTCTTTCCAAAGAGGACAGTACGGGGAAGGGGAGAAATGACAAAAGAGTACTTTTACAGTGGAGGAACCTGACAGATGCTATCTCAGCCAGGTAATCAAGGGCCATGTCAAGAGTCGTAAATCTGGTTGACAGTAGGCACTCTGGATATGATGTGATGAGAACATCACTATACCCCAGTGAACTTCTTCCCAACACTCCATAATCGTAGGCTAATCATGAGAAAGACATCAGACAAATTCCAGTAGAAGAGCATGCTACAATATACCTGATCAGTACTCCTCAAAACTGTTAAGGTCATCGAAAACAAAGACAGTCTGAGGAACTCTTAACATCCCAGAAGAGCCTAAGGAGACATGACAGATAATATAATGTAGTATCCTGGAACCACAAAAAGGCCATTAGGTAAAAACTGCTGCTAAGTCACTTCAGTCATGTCTGACTCTGTGCGACCCCATAGACGGCAGCCCACCAGGCTCCCCTGTCCCTGGGATTCTCCAGGCAAGAACACTGGAGTGGGTTGCCATTTCCTTCTCCAATGCATGAAAGTGAAAAGTGAAAGTGAAATCGCTCAGTTGTGTCCAACTCTTAACGACCCCATGGACTACAGCCCACCAGGCTCCTCCGCCCACAGGATTTTCCAGGTGAGAATACTGGAGTGGGGTGCCATTGCCTTCTCCAAGGTAAAAACTAAGGATATCTAAATAGAATGGGCTTCAGATATTAATAATGTATCAATATTGGTTCATTAATTATTATTGTACTAATATGTCAAAAATAGGGGCAACTTGGGGGTTAGGTGGAGTTGGCATGTATTATGGAAACCCTCCATCTCCATTCTTTCTATAAATCTAAAACTGTTCTTTGAAAGTGTGTCATGAGGCATTCCCTGGAGGTCCAGTGGTTGAAACCGTGTGCTTCCAATGCAGCTGATGCAGGTTCGATCTCTGACATGACCAAACAAAGAAAAAAAAGTAAGGATCCTGAAGTCGGTGGTTAATGGAATTCAAGGCAAAAATGTTCTTTCCTCCCTTCCAGTTGGGAAGGGTTTTTTATTTGTTTTGTTTTATTATTACTTTTTTTTGTTTTTGCTAAACACAGGAGATCTCTGCAGAAACACACAGGAAGTGTTTTTCTTCTCCCACTTTTGGGATTATAAGTGAGTTTGCCAAAGCTGAAGACTTCAGAACCCTTCAGTAGATAATATAATTATATAATTAGCTGGAACTTGGAGAGATTCCCAAGACAGCTGAGAAGTGGCCAGTAGTGTACACTGATGGCCAGGAGCTCCTACATTTTAGACCAGGGGACTCACTCCTTTGCAATCCTCAAAGTTCTCTCACATGCAGTTAGAATGATAGTTTCAGCCAATCTGAAGTAACATAAGTGATGCTAGTCATAGGATCTCTAAGCAAAGTGTTTAGACAGGGTTACATGTTGGGGATTTCATCTCTTGCTCCTAGCACGGTGCCTGACACCCAGTAGGTACTTAGCAAATGTTCATGAAGTAAATGGTAATGTGTTCCTAGAGGTCAGTGCCAGATTACAATATTTTACATCTGGTTTTAAGAAGTAAAGAGCTATATTGCCTGGCTGGCAAATAATTATCACCTGAAAAAAGCATTTATTAAGTATCTTCTAATTCATGGAATTTATCCTTTATTAGTTCATCTACTGTTTGTTTCAAATCTCTGAATAACAGAACTGTGTCTTTCATTATGGGGAATGCTGGACCACACGTCACTTGAAAGGTGTCTTTCCCTAAGTGTTTTTAATGTACTGGCTTGAACTCAAAACTGGCCTGTCAGGGATGGTTAATGTTTTCCTCATGAGGAATCTCGATGTAGTTGAATATTATAACTTTTGCGTGTATTTTTATTAACTCAGAACCTTTTCAGTTCATTTTTGCTAATCTACAATTCCTGTAATTATCACAAAAAAGTACTCTGGCAAATTAACCCCACTTCTTGATTCAGGCTTACTAGGAAAAAATTGTTTTGAAAACACAGTGGTTTATAAGCACTGCTTTACAAAACAGGCTGCAACACACTTACACTCTGAAATATGCTTTTAAATAGTTAAACAAGTTCACTGGTAATAGGTGTGTTTATTTCCATCCTTTATTTTCCCCTGTTAACTTCATTATTTAAGATACATCTGACTAGATGTTGGCAAAGGACCTCCTGGAAGCATGCAATTATGGTGAAGGGGAGTAGAAGGAGCCCCTGTTTGTGGAGGAGAGTGGACATCATTAGAAATAAGTGTGATTTGAACAGCTGACTCTGATGGAAGATTGTTGAGAGAGTAATAATTGGTTACGTGAAAGTTGCTCAGTCGTGTCCGACTCTGCAACCCCATGGACTATAGCCTGCCAGGCTCCTCTGTCCATGGAATTCTCCAGGCAAGAATACTGTAGTGGATAGCCGTTCCTTCTCCAGGGTATCTTCCCAACCTAAGGATCAAACCCAGGTCTCCCGCATCGCAGGCAGATTCTTTACCATCTGAGCCACCTGGGAAGCCCAATAAAATTATAATCAGGGATTATGCAGTGAATCTGTGGATTGAAAGTAACTAATAACTGCTCCATATACTCTAAGATTCAGAAATACTTATGATAAAATAACTACGAAGAGGTAGAATCAAAACGCAGTCCTGGATGTTTTGATCATTGAAGCTGGAACAATGGGAATAACCATGAAAGCTTCTAAAATAAATCCTTATAGGAGTCAGTGAGCAGAGACAAAAACAGACTTATAGAAGAACTTCAGAGAAGATTCTCTATATAATAGGGGTCAAATTGTTAAACTAAAATGATCAAGTCCTCCCAGGGATTCTGGGTCATGTCTCAGCCATCGCTGTGGACTCGGACATTTCTAGAGGCCTGGTGTATAGACTCACTCTTCCACTCTCCACTCTACTCATGGCCCAGGCTTCTGGACACTGAAGTTCCCCATCAGTCGGTTGGATGGTGGTACAGGACCAGCCTCTAAATACAGAGCTCCCTGGGCTCTGCAGTTCATTGAAAAAGGTCTTGTGAGAGCTGGAAAGTGCAGCCCGAGTGTCTGAGATCAAACCTGAAGAGAGAGGGAGATAAGAAGAAAGTTGAGTCATTAGTCACTTCTTTTAACTAACTCTCTGAAGTTGGCTGGCTTCATACTAGACCTGGTGATTAAGGGGAAAGAGATGGGTCTTACAATTCAACTTCTTTAAGTAGAAAGAAATTTAAAGCTTCCCCTGAGCATTCCTCTTTAAATGCTTCAAAACAAACCTCAGTGCACACAGCCGTGCACAGCCGTTGATGGGGAGAGGGAGTGGGTCAGGCGTCTCCTATTGGACGTGCCTTGCTGACTCGCGGTCCTCCGCCTTTTCACAGCAATCTCCCAAAGGGAGGGAGAGAGTCACAACACCAAGGGGCAAACTGGCAACCCTGAGAGGCCCTTCCCTCTCAGAGAGCACGCGCGGGCTGTTACTCCGAAGAGGGGAGACTGCTTGCAGTTTTCCAAGTAGATAGTCTGGCGTTTGCTAAAGAAGTGCTTTTTTGTTCAGTTATCCCTCGTAGAAGAGAACACATGTAAAAGTTAAGAAAATTCAATTTAGAAAGATGGTAACAGTAACCCTGTGTACGAGACAGCAAAAGAGACACTGATGTATAGATCAGTCTTATGGACTCTGTGGGAGAGGGAGAGGGAGAGGGTGGGGAGATTTGGGAGAGTGGCATTGAAACATGTGTAATATCATATATGAAACGAGTCGCCAGTCCAGGTTCGATGCACGATACTGGATGCTTGGGGCTGGTGCGCTGGGACGACCCAGAGGGAGGGTATAGGGAGGGAGGAGGGTTCAGGATGGGGAGCATGGGTATACCTGTGGCGGATTCATTTCGATGTTTGGCAAAACTAATACAATATTGTAAAGTTTAAAAATAAAATAAAATTTAAAAACAACAACAACAACAAAAAAAAAGTTAAGAAAATTCAATACTGAGAATAATTTTTTTTTTTACTTAAAAAAATTTTCTAATATATAAGTGTGATTCTTAGTTCCAGAGACTCAATTACTCAGTTATCAGAGATAATATGGATAAGGTGACAAGACCTATACCATCTACCTTGCTGCTCAAACAGAAATCTAGGATTCATGTTGTTTCCTCTTTTCATACCCAGTCTTTTAGTCTCATTATTTGTCCTTTATGTATACACACATATAAATACATATATATATATTTTATTTGTCTGCATTTTGGGTCTGAGTTGCATCATATGATTTCTTTCGTTGCGGCGCATGGACTCTCTAGTTGTGGCACGCGAGCTCAGTAGTTGTGGCACGCGAGCTCAGTAGTTGTGGCACGCGAGCTCAGTAGTTGTGGCACATGGGCTTAGTTGCTCTGCAGCATGTGGGATCTTAGTTCCATGACCAAGGATCAAATCCACATCCCCTGCATTGCAAGGCAAATTCTCAACCACTGCACCACCAGGGACGTCCCTCAGAATATTTTAATTCATCCAGTTTTCTCCATTCCCATGATACCATTTTACTTTAAATCATAGCCCTATCTCACCTGAACAGTTACAATAATCTCTTAAATAGAACTCACTCTTACTTCTCTATACTCTGTCTTGTGGTAGCCAGAGAGGTTTTTTAAACATCATGTCTTTCATGAGGTTGCATCAGCTTCAGTGGCTTCCTTCAAGGGCTATAGATGAGTTGGCCCTTCCCTACCATCTAAGTTCATTTCCTACCATGCTCTGCCCTCATACCATGGGCCTGTTTAAGGTCCGTGGACTAAGCCAACCTCTTATCTGCCTCAGAGACTTTGCCCTCATTTTCCCCTGACTGTAATGCTGGCCTCCTCGTGACTGGTTCTTTCCTATCTTTTAGGTCTTAGCATAAACATCACCTCCACAGATAGGATCTCCCCAACCTGTCTCCTTCCCTTGTTTTTTCCCTTTTATTAATCTCCTCTGCTCATTGTGTTCATAGCACTTATAATCTGAAATTGTCCTATTTATTTGTTAATGTATATGCTGACTGTTGATCTCTTCTCTCCCACAACAGAATCTAAGCTTTTCCAAGATAGGAACCATACTTGCTTTTGTGACATCACTGCATCTACAATACTTGTAATAGTGCCTAGAACATAGTAGATATTCAGTGGGTATTTGTGAAATGAATGAATAAAGAATAAAGAAAGGTCACCTGAGCACGAGTTAGCAAACTCTAACCCGTCAAGGGCCAATGAGTAAATATTTAATGTTTGTCACCTACAATCTCTGTAGTCTGTTCTTCATGTAATGACCGTTCTTCACTGTTACAAAAGCAGACCACAGGCTGGATGTGTCCCAAGGGTCATGGATGACAAGCCTCATCTAGACTAAGGGAGACGTTTACCCGAGACCATAGTTACCTCTGATGTCTAACTTTTGTATACTTGTCTTGAGTTCTAGGATGTAGTAGATAAACAGGAGTAGCTGTGTCAGTTGTTATCTCCTTGTTCATGACCGCTTCTTAGTGAACCTGTTCCCCTCATTTCTTGGAGACGAATAACTTTATCAGATAAAATATCGCTCAGTCATGTCTGACTCTTTGTGACCTAATGGACCGTAGCTCGCCAGGCTCCTCTGTCCATGGAGTTCTCCAGGCAAGATTTCTGAAGTGGGTAGCCATTCCCTTCTCCAGGGGATCTTCCTGACCCAGGGATAGAACCCAGGTCTCCCACATTGCAGACAGATTTTGCCATCTGAGCCACCAGAGAAGCCCTATTTATGGGAATAACTACCAGAGAATAAGTTTATATGCTACCTGATTTCCTCCACACCTCCTACTTGCTACTCATGGCCAGTTGTACTAGAGCTGAACTCTACCCTAATCACATGATGTCTTTGTGGAATTTGGAATTGGGCCACTAAAATTTAACCAATTAGATGCTGTAATGGGCTCTTGAAATAAAATAGTTGAGTAGATCCAAAGCAAATGTAAGAGCGTATTTTCAGAGAATAGAGATACCACAATAAAAAGGAAGTCAGTCTACTAAAACCACTGAGAAAGAAGGAGCTACACAGGTAGAAGCCAAGACCTGAAGCCCCAGGGTCCTGTGAGAAAAGGCCTAGCCTTGGGTCCTGTACATCCAGTCCCATGGCCTGCATGGTCTAGGTTTGCTTTGCTTATGTCCTTGATATCTGTGAGGTGGTCTGTTGTTATCTCTTAACTGACCTAATCTGAGAGAGCTTCTATTCCTGACAATGGGACTGACTGTTTCAAGTTACTATCAAAACTATCAATCAATACACACAAATTTGACAGATGCCTGCTATGTTGAGGACATCTGATAAACATTATATGTATAAGAAATTGTTACTGCCTTTAAGGAGTGTAAATATAGTTGAGGGATGAGACAGAGATATACAAAATAATAATTAAAAGCATAAGGCCATGTGTGGTAAGTACCTCATGACAGGATTCTGTGTGTCTAAGGTTTTAAAAAAATCAATTTTAATGGTATTTAAAGCAAAATGAAAATGGATGCTGAGGAAATAATACTGTTTCAAAAGAATTACACAGTAGTGCATCCTTACAAATGAAATTGCTTTTTATTAAGAATTACACTTTTATTTATCTGAGTATTTAAAGGACATTTTAGCAGCATTTTAAAATTAGCCATGAGTCAAATCTATTTAGATTAACCAAGAATAAACCATTCCTGTACTCTTTCTGAAAGAGATAATGACTATTCTCAGACTATCTAAAAAATGTTTGGTCTTAACAACAAAGAACAGATAAAGTCCCTGGTGTATTCAAAGTGAACTCAGGGTATTTTATCAATACAGGCATCAGGTTACCAATTGCTTTAAAAATGCACTCCCTGATACTGTCTCTGTGTGGACAAAACATTCACTCTGAAAAACCATCTCTAGAGATCTGTGTCTAATATAGGTGTGTATAGGAATTTTTCTTTGCAGCCAAAGATGGAGAAGCTCTATACAGTCAACAAAAACAAGACCAGGAGCTGACTGTGGCTCAGATCATGAACTCCTTGTTGCCAGATTCAGACTTAAATTGAAAAAAGTAGGGAAAACCACTAGACCATTCAGGTATGATCTAAATCAAATCCCTTATGATTATACAGTGGAAGTGAGAAATAGATTTAAGGGCCTAGATCTGATAGATAGAGTGCCTGATGAACTATGGAATGAGGTTCGTGACATTGTACAGGAGACAGGGATCAAGACCATCCCTATGGAAAAGAAATGCAAAAAGCAAAATGGCTGTCTGGGGAGGCCTTACAAATAGCTGTGAAAACAAGAGAAGCAAAAAGCAAAGGAGAAAAGGAAAGATACAGCATCTGAATGCAGAGTTCCAAAGAATAGCAAGAAGAGATAAGAAAGCCTTCTTCAGTGATCAATGCAAAGAAATAGAGGAAAACAACAGAATAGGAAAGACTAGAGATCTCATTAAGAAAATTAGAGATACCAAGGGAACATTTCATGCAAAGATGGGCTCAAAAAAGGACAGAAATGGTATGGACCTAACAGAAGCAGAAGATATTAAGAAGAGGTGGCAAGAATACACAGAGAACTGTACAAAAAAGACCTTCACGACCCAGATAATCACGATGGTGTGATCACTGACAGACATCCTGGAATGTGAAGTCAAGTGGGCCTTAGAAAACATCACTACGAACAATGCTAGTGGAGGTGATAGAATTCCAGTTGAGCTATTTCAAATCCTAGAAGATGATGCTGTGAAAGTGCTGCACTCAATATGCCAGCAAATTTGGAAAACTCAGCAGTGGCCACAGGACTGGAAAAGGTCAGTTTTTATTCCAATCCCAAAGAAAGGCAATGCCAAAAAATGCTCAAACTACCACAGAATCACACTCATCTCACACGCTAGTAAAATAATGCTCAAAATCCTCCAAGCCAGGCTTCAGCAATACATGAACCGTGAACTTCCTGATGTTCAAGCTGGTTTTAGAAAAGGCAGAAGAACTAGAGCTCAAATTGCCAACATCCGCTGGATCGTGGAAAAAGCAAGAGAGTTCCAGAAAAACATCTATTTCTGCTTGATTGACTATGCCAAAGCCTTTGACTGTGTGGATCACAATAAACTGTGGAAAATTCTGAAAGAGATGGGAATACCAGACCACCTGACCTGCCTCTTGAGAAATCTGTATGCAGGTCAGGAAGCAACAGTTAGAACTGGACATGGAACAACAGACTGGTTCCAAATAGGAAAAGGAGTACCTCGAGGCTGAATATTGTCACCCTGCTTATTTAACTTCTATGCAGAGTACATCATGAGAAACACTGGACTGGAAGAAACACAAGCTGGAATCAAAATTGCCGAGAGAAATATCAGTAACCTCAGATAAGCAGATGACACCACCCTTATGGCAGAAAGTGAAGAGGAACTCAAAAGCCTCTTGATGA
>NW_011495026.1:3404351-3421586 GCF_000754665.1 Bison bison bison | reverse complement strand
ACAGCTCCTTGGAAGAAAAGTTATGACCAACCTAGATAGCATATTGAAAAGCAGAGACATTACTTTGCCAACAAAGATCCGTCTAGTCCAGGCTATGGTTTTTCCAGTGGTCATGTATGGATGTGAGAGTTGGACTGTGAAGAAAGCTAAGCGCTGAAGAATTGATGCTTTTGAACTGTGGTGTTGGAGAAGACTCTTGAGAGTCGGACAGCAAGGAGATCCAACCAGTCCATTCTGAAGGAGATCAGCCCTGGGATTTCTTTGGAAGGAATGATGCTAAAGCTGAAACTCCGGTACTTTGGCCACCTCATGTGAAGAGTTGACTCATTGGAAAAGACTCTGATGCTGGGAGGGATTGGGGGCAGGAGAACAAGAGGACGACAGAGGATGAGATGGCTGGATGGCGTCACTGACTGGATGGATGTGAGTTTGAGTGAACTCTGGGAGTTGGTGATGGACAGGGAGGCCTGGCGTGCTGCGATTCATGGGGTCGCAAAGAGTCGGACATGACTGAGCGACTGAACTGAACTGATAGGAATTAATTCAGAGAAGGCAATGGCACCCCACTCCAGTACTCTTGCCTGGAAAATCCCATGGACAGAGGAGCCTGGTAGGCTGCAGTCCATAGGGTGGCGAAGAGTCAGACATGACTGAGCGACTTCACTTTCACTTTTCACTTTCATGCATTGGAGAAGGAAATGGCAACCCACTCCAGTGTTCTTGCCTGGAGAATGCCAGGGACGGGGGAGCCTGGTGGGTTGCTGTCTATGGGGTCGCACAGAGTCGAACACAACTGAAGTGACTTAGCAGCTGCAGCAGCAGGAATTAATTTTTCCTGAAAAATGTGTAGAAATACCATTTTCTAGGGATACTACCTGTAAAATCTAAAGATCTACTCAGTCTGAAGTAGAAATAAACTCCATAAAGAGGACAAGTTTTCCAGGATTGTTTGTTGTTGTTGTTGTGGCATGGGGTATCTTTAGTTTTGGCGTACAAACTCTTACTTGCGGCATGTGGGTTCTAGTTGCCTGACCAGGGGAGCCCCTGCATTGGGAGCACAGAGGCTTAGCCACTGGGCCACCAGGGAATTCCCTAACAAGATTTTTTTTAAGTAAGTTTTTATCAAAGCATTGTTTTAAAAGGAAATAAAGATGGGAAGTGAGGAGTAATAAGATTAATTGCCTGTTATATGAATGCACAGAAATTCAGCCTATATACCATAATCTACACTTTAGGTACCAGCAATTTTTCTTCATCCACTGAGTATATACACCTGATACAAAACAGGGTATGAGTCAGTAATTACTTTGTGTTCATATGCCAATACTGATAGTAGTAATATTATACCAAACACTTGATACAAAACAGGGTATGAGTCAGTAATTACTTTGTGTTCATATGCCAATACTGATAGTATTAATTATACCAGTAAACCAATCAGTGGTTCTCCAGCTTAAGATCAGAATCACTTGGGAGCTTGTCGAAACAGATTTACTGAACTCCCAGAGTCTCTGCTTTAGTAGGTAGGCCTGACAATGTGCACTTCTAACAAGTTTCTAAGGTGATACTGATGCTACTGGTCTGAGCGTCTGCACTGAGAACCACGGAACTAACAACATTCACGTAAGCCTGGACTTCCCTGCTGGATATGCCTAGAGAGTCCACTAGAACCTTGTGAAGAAACAGCCTGAGGTGATTTTCTTATGAATTCTAATGCTCAAAAGTCAGACAGTGATTCTAGGGATTCTGTAATTCTGATTGATTTTTAATTTCCACATTTTCACATAAGGCCCAGTGCCAGCTCATAGTGGTGGCTTAGGTAAAGAGGTGCATGTAGCAGGCTCCCATGAGAGTCACCAGCAAAGGTCCACGGCAGAAAATCTTCTCACCCAAGAAGCTCACACTAAGAGCTCTGGTGACTGTGCTGGCCCAGTCCAGTTGGCATGTTTGGAAAGGACTGTCCAAAAAAATGGAGTTCTGATGCAAGCGACTACATGGGTGAGCCTTGAAAATGTTGTGCCAAGTGAAAGAGGCCAGTCCTCAGAGACCACGTAACATGTGATCCTGTTCATATAAAAGTTCAGAACAGGGAAGTCTACGGATACTGAAAATGGATTAGTAGTTTTAGAGCTGAAGGGTAGAGGTGGGGGAGCTGGGGAAGAGGTTATCTAAAGGGTACAAGGTGTCTTTTTGAGGTGATATAAATGTTCTAAAATGGTGATGATGGTTGTACACACCTGTGAATATGCTAAAAACCATTGTATTGTACACTTCAAATGGGTGAATTATATGATATCTGATTTATATCTCAATGAAGCTGTTAAGGGAAAAAATACTGTCCACGGGCAGTTTAGTCATCCTCATGCCAGGCTCAGCATCTTCCTAGTGTCCAAAAAGCTTTCCCTGGTACTTGTGCATGCACAGACTATCTCAAACAGATGGCCAGGCACTAATGTTAGTGGCCATTTCTAAAAGCAAAGAAGGGATTCCCAAAATATAATTAAGCTTTTGTTACCTATTACTTTTATCTGAAGTGGCAGAAAAAAGGTCATGAAAAAAGCACAAAAGACCAACAGAACAGTTTTCTGGCTTCTTTCGAAAGCGGTTTGTAAAATAAAAATTTAATGTTCCAAGTGTGAGAATTAGGAGAAATCACTGAGGCAAGGCTTACACCCTAAGAAAGCACAGTTTGAAGGGGACCATGAAACTTGGGCTTCAGAAAGCATCTTTATATATCCCACAGTATAGAGATGGTATTAAGAAGTGAAATAACTTTTCTTTCAAGGGCTACATGAAGAAGCTGGTATGTGAAGGAAAACACCCTGAACTGTCCAGGCCTTGGACACACTAAAAAAAAAAAAAACTTCAGAAAATGCAAGTCATGCCAAAAGCAAATTGCCTCAGAGGTAATTCATGACTATGTTTATAAAACATTTTCTGAGCACATATAATAGCTCCCAGCACTATAGTCAGACACTGTCCTAGGTTTAATAATACCAAAGAAAGAGAGGCTGGCCCAGTCTTCAAGGGGCTTGTTCTTCTACTACTTTCTGGGGACCCCTTTGACAAATGGTGCTTTGGAAGCATAGAAAAGGGACAGGTAAATTATTCCGTGGGCTTAGAGACAGCTTCCTGTAGAAAATGACCCTTGAGCTGAGTTTTAAAGAATAAGTAGACGTTAGCTGGAGAAGGTGATGGCGCCCCACTCCAGTACTCTTGCCTGGAAAACCCCATGGACGGAGGAGCCTGGTAGGCTCCAGTCCATGGGGTCGCGAAGAGTCAGACACAACTGAGCGAATTCCCTTTCACTTTTCACTTTCATGCATTGGAGAAGGAAATGGCAACCCACTCTAGTGTTCTTGCCTGGAGAATGCCAGGGACGGGGGAGCCTGGTGGGCTTCCATCTATGGGGTAGCACAGAGTCAGACAAGACTGAAGTGACTTAGCAGCAACAGCAGCAGCAGCAGATGTTAGCTAGCTAAAGAATGAAGGGATAGAACATGACAGTGTGACCTTAAGAGCAAATGAGGAAGCTTAGCTTTGGAAGACACTGTTGGCAGTGGCTTGGCTCCTTCATGGTCCTGGCACATGCAGAATTGGTCTACTGTGGTTCTAGAATTCCCTGGGTAACCCTGATCCCTGGGATCTGGTGACATTACTTCCTCCTTTTATTTTTCCACTCATAGAATTTGCCATTGGTGGTGGTTTGCTATCATTGCTTGCTTCTGCTTGCCTCACTGTCCTGATTGACTTCTTAGCTCTTTCATCAGCTCTGTAACCAGTTTACTATAGTAAATGTCCTCTGCTCCGAAGACCAAAAAAGGAAAAAAAAGAAGCAAAAGAAAAAAGTGGGAAGGCAGGGAAACAACAGACAGTATCGTTTCTGATGGAAACAGCAATTACCTGTGAATGGCTGGGGTGAACAGTTGTGTGAACAAGAGAAGTAGAGTGTTAGGTGCTAAACTGAAAGCCACCGAGAGTCACTGAAGGATTAAGCAGGTGTCTGATTAGCATTTAGTAAGATCACCTTAGGGCTTCCCAGAAGGCACTAGTGGTAAAGAACCAGCCTGCCAATGCAGGAGACATGAGAGACTCGGGTTCTCTCCCTGGATCAGGAAGATCCCCTGGAGGAGAGCATGGCAATCCACGCCAGTATTCTTGCCTGGAGCATCCCATGGACAGAGGAGCCTGGCTGGGCTACAGTCCATAGGGTCCCAAAGTGTTGGACATGACTGAAGTGACTTAGCACACACCCATGCAAAACCACCTTGGTAGTAATGCAGAGAGCAGGTTTATTGGGGTTGGTCATGCTCAGCTTATAAGTAGGAAAACCATTTAGGAACTGTTTCAATAACTTGGTGAAGGATGATACTGGTATGGACTAGGCATTGGACCAACATTTTGGTCTCAAGTGCCCTTTATGCTCTTGAAAATTATCGAACTCTCCAAGATAGCTGACTTAGTTCTCCACAGCACATACAGACACAACAAGATTACTTGTTGATGAATATTTCCATTTAAGAGCCTAGACAACTTTTCTGAAAAATTTCTCGGCTGATTCTCTTCTAGTGCTTAAACTAGTCAAAAAGAAGGGGCAGAGGAAGCATCATGTCCTCTGTTTGAAACTAATCGTGATTCTGTCTCTGGAGCCAGGATTGGGGCTGGATTCAGCCTCCTCTGAAGCTTATGGAGGCATCTACCAACAAGGAAGGCTGTGGAAAGGGTAAGGGGTATCAGGGCAGCACTATTGTGGCTGTCATAGGACTCATCAGTGTAGAAGCTGTCCATCAAAGCCCCAGATCTAGCGATGATTAACCAGAGAGACAATGAAGTAAAATGAGCTGGGACCTGAGGACTGGACTGTAATGCGCAGCGACACTTAAGGAACGAGCGAAGGAAAGGCATGCTCTGAAAGAAAGTCTGGGGTAGAAGGAATAGTGGTTAGAACCGTTGGGCTCTAAGTCAGGCTGCTATCGTTGAGCTCCAAGAATGCTGTTACCTGCCTGATCTTGAGAAAATTACTTAGATTTTCTAAATCTGTCTTCTCATCTAAAAGATGGCAGAAATAATTATGCCTATTTCATTAGTGCTATTAAGAGGGAGGATTAAATATAGTAATTGTGTAGTTGGCACAGAACCCTTATTAAATGAGGGCTATTGTCTTATTAGCATTGTATTAATGAGGATCTGCTTCAGAGATGGAAAAATAATCAGATGTAACAGAAGTCAGGAGAGAAGAGAATTTAAAAAAATATCTCCAGCGATAAATACTGAAAAGAAGTCGCTTAAGATAAGGACTCTCATGCAATACTTAAGGGTTATTCTATTCATATTTTTAGCATCTACTATTGGCTTATATTAAACTAGCAGTCAACTAAATCCACAAGATGTTTTTACACAAACTCCGGTCAGACGAGGTCTCCATCTTTCTGTACCTGTGTAGCTAGCGGCAAGATTTAATTTATGTACTACATTGTCGCTAACCACTAGCCTTGTAAGAGTAATTTGAATCTTTGATCTATTTTGCTTACATTAGGTGACATTTCCATTGTTAATGTCATCTGCATATTTGATATATATATCTTGTTTATTTTTGTCTAGTACTTTAACAGTTAAGTGGTAAGTTACGTTTATCTATGCTTCATTCTGTCTCCATATTTATTTCACATAGGGTTGTGATAAATAAGTAAATGCCTGAACATGCCTAGTACTGTGTGTAGCACAAAGAAGATGTTCCTAAATTCTTCCCTACTGCCTTCTCTCTTCTTCTCTGGATCACTCTTCTTTTTCTCTCCTTTCTTTTTAAATTTCTTTAAAACTTTGTTTTAACATATTGCCTTGCTTACAAAGAGAAACTACATATAGAATAGGATAGTGTTTTAAAATCCAATTGGCCGGGATAGATTAAACTGAATTTCATGCTTTGAGTTGGTGACAGCTCCGTAAAGTGAAGATAAAGGCATAAATATACTTCTGTCTCCTTTTCTCATGGTTCGCTAATCCCGGCTCGAATGCTCTACCTCCCATGCCTCTCTCCCACATCCCCTCTAGACCCTCAAAATAGAGCACAGTCACTTCACTGCTAATAGAAATGAATTCATTGAGTATCTATAATGTGTACAGCGTCAGGTTAGGACTGAAGTTAAGATACTTGAAGCCAGAAACAGTCTCTCTGCCTTTTAGGACCTAATGAAATCTAGTATCTGGGTTTAATTCCCTTCTGCTGGAGTCTGTTTTCCTGTAAATCGATGATCCCATGCTAACAGCTGGGGAGAGAAAGAAAGGAGACCCCTGTGGATTTTGCCCTCCCTCCCAGGTAATATGTACATTTTGTACTTATACTCTTTCCTGGTTCCAACAAATATTTCTGAAACTTTCATTGTATGCCAGGCATGATTATAAATACTAAGGGTACTGTGGAGAATAAGGCAGGCAAGGTCCTTATTCTCATGGGGTTTATAGTCTAGACGGGGTAGACAGACAATAAACACAAAGAAAAATGCATGGACAGGGCACTGTTCGACATAAATGTGATCTAGAGTATTTGAACAAGTGACACGCTGCAGAGTGGCTCCTTTGGGTTGAGTGGGCAGGAAAAGCTCCTCTAAGCAGGTGACATTTCAGCTGAGACCTGAATCACAAGAAAGAACCAGTTACACTAAGATCTAAAGAACATTCCAGGCAGAAGACAAACTAGTACAGAGCCCCGGAGGTAGGGATAAAATCCCTGTGTTCACCGGGCTGAAAGGAGGCCAGCGTGGCTGGAGTGCGGCACCCGAGGGGGAGAGTGGTGTGAGATAAAGCAGGAAAGCCATGGGCCAGATCACCTGGCAAGGCCTGGCCACCTGGGGGCCTGTGAGAGTGTCCTGGGGAGCTTCAAGATGCTGGGATCCCTCCTCCAGAGATTGATTCACTTGATCTGAGGTGGAGCCCAAACGACAGAAGTTCACAGAGGCCTCTGTGCAGCCCGGGTTGAGGACTGGTGATATCTGGGATTCACAAGCCGTGGTAGGGAGTTTGTATTTTCTTCTCAAGTGGAATGGGGAGTCACTAGGGCTATTTAGCAGAAGAGAGATGGGATTTGAGTAATTTATTTAAAAGATCCCCCTAGATGCTACATGGAGAAGGGACTATAGAGGATCAAGAGAGAAAGCAGGCGATTATTGTCTTTTTGTGGACATATGCTTTCATTTCTCCTGGGTAAATACCTAGGAATGGAGTCGCTGGAAACAACCCAAATGTCTATCAAAAGGTGAATGGATAAATAAACTGTGATGTGTCCATACAGTAAAATACCACTCAGCAATAAACACAAAGAACTACCGCAATAACATGGATGGACCTCAAAACCATTATACCGAGCAAACTCAGGCAGACACAAAACAGTATATACTATACTAATCCTCTTATGAGGTTTAGGAAAAGGTAAAACTAATCTGCAGTGATAGCAATCAGAAGAGGCTGCCTCTAGGGGCTAGAGACGACGGGAAGAGGTTTAGTAGAGAATTTATTAGGGTAATGGAAATGTGTATTTTGATTACATGAGTATACATGTTTATCAAAACTCCTTTGAATTGTGCACTTAGGATCTGTGCATTTCATTGTACATGGATTTTATAC
Organism: Bison bison bison; assembly: GCF_000754665.1. NCBI lineage: Eukaryota > Metazoa > Chordata > Mammalia > Artiodactyla > Bovidae > Bison > Bison bison. Next base: position 3,413,966 of record NW_011495026.1, on the reverse strand, counting down.
CAATTCAAAAAATGAAAAAGAACTACTACACACCTTCTAGAATGACTTAAAAAATGCCAGGTGCTGGAGAGGATAAAGAACAACTGGGACTCCCAGATGTTACTGGTGGGAGTGCAAAATGGAAATTAGTTAAGTAGTTTCTGATAAAATTAAACAGGCGCTTACCATATAGTTCACCAATCTCACATGTAGATGTTTACCAAGAGAAATAAACTGTGTCACAAAAAGACCTGTATGTGAATGTTTATAGACAAAAGCAACAAGGGTTGTAATTAGGAGGCTCTTTGCAGTGTTCTGGTGAAAGATGATGGCATAGCCTAGGCTAAGATGTAGATGAAAGATAGGAGATGGAATGGAGACAGGCTATGGAGATGAAGAAAAGTCAGCAAGTTCAGGATATGTTCTGGAGGTAGAATCTGTGGGAACCGCATTGTCGATTTTGTGAGAAGGAGAGAGGAATCAAGAGTGACTTAAGGTTTTGGTATAAGCATCTGGGTGGTTGATGATGTCACTGACGGAGCTGTTGAAGACTGGGATGAGTAGGGTAGGGGAGAGGAAAATCAAAAGCTCTTTTAAACCATGTTAAGTCTGAGATGTTTATTAGACTTTGTGGATATTTTAGTAGTGGACTGCTAGAAAATATGCTTCCATCTTTTACTGTTAAAATATAAACTTTCAGGACTTCTCTGGTGGTCCAGGGTTAAGACTCTGCTTCCACTGTAGGGGTGTGTATTCAGTCCCTGCTTGGGGAACTAAGATCCTGCACGTTACGTGCTGTGCTCAGCTGCTCAGTCATGTCCGATTCTTTGCAACCCAGTGGACTGTAGCCCACCAGGCTCCTCTATCCATGGAATTTTCCAGGCAAGAATACTGGAGTGGGTTGCTGTTTCCTTCTCCAGGAGAGCTTCCTGACCCAGGGGTTGAACCTGCATCTTTACCACTGTGACACTTGCTGTGGCAAACTGCGTGGTGCAGTTAAAAAGGAGCTTTCAATCTGGTCAAGTGGAGAACGCTGTGATCGTAGGTGGCGGTAGAATGCAGTTCCTTGAGGTTGTGATAGAGTCAGTAACAGACTTATGAGAAGGGAGATTAGATATATTTTAGTGTTTCTCTATCATTGTGGACCCAACACATAGAAAAGACAGGAAAAAAACTTCAGGATGAAGCGAAACAATAAATAGTTTTAATCCAAGCCAGTGGTATAATCACTTGACTGGAGGTTTATAAGAACCAATCAGGCTTGAAAATTAGATAATGATATGATTTGGATTTAGGGATATGGGCTAATATGGCCATTCCTTGTAAGCTATCTACTACTATATAACAAATTACCCCCAAATTTAAATTAATAAGAATATAAATGTTTATTATCTTACACAGTGTTTATGGATCAAGAATTTGGGATCAGCTTAGTGGGTTTTGTTTTTCAGTGGAAAGGGCTGCTTAATAGTTGTTCTTGTTTTAATATTTTTCAGGTTTTAAAAATGTTTAAAGTTTTTGATTCCCAGTAGGAAAGTATTATCTGAATGATTGTTTTAATGGCAAACCACTGAAAATTGTTTCAGCTTCATTTGGGACAGAGGGAGAGAGACTATCTTCAGAGCACCATAGCTTTTCCTTCGTCAGCAGGTCAGAAGTACACTGGATTGTTTTACTGTGACATCCATTAGGTGATCTCAGTTGCTTTTCCTTCAGCATGGGCTTTATTTGTCAGAAGGGCCTTAGGCTTGCCCTCCAAATTTGGCTGACTATTTACAGATGAGACTCACAACTTTTGGGCTGCTCTGATATTTCAACATATTGAAGCTCTGGATCACATCCTAGAAGGCCGTCATAACTTCTAAAACCTGCATGTCCGTAAGAACCTCTGGATCACTAGTAATTTCATTGAGCCCAAGCATTCCTGCCATTCCAGGCATACCCCATCCCATTCCAGGCATTCTTCCAGGAAATTAGCAGGTGTTGCCCAGGGAAAGCCACCTGAAAAATAGCTATATTGAGCTCCTGTTTGTCTTCTGATTTTTCCCTCCTTCTGGGGTCTTCTCTGTTTCTCCCAAGCCTTCTTAACCCTTTCCATTTTTTCTTTGAGCCTTTGGTCTTCATGGTTTCACTCAGACTTTCTCTGTTGTTCAGCAGTTTTCTGGGCCCTTGGTTGAACTTCTTTCAGCATTACACTAACATTGTAATCTAGTTTACAGTCAAGGGCAGGATCATGGACTGCTTCTACCCAGTGGCCCAGAGGTACATGTGCTTTTCCTGCCCACTTGTAAGGCTTAGCTGAATCAGGATTTATTTCAGTATCTCTGTCAAAGTTTCAGATGGTAGCATTTGACTTCTGTAATTTGATGAAGACTCTGGCTCTCTTGGCATACAGAGAAGATTCAGCATAACGGCATCTGTAAACAAGTCAATGGCTTTCTGTAGCTCACCATCATTTAGGGCCTCAATGGCAACCACATTTTTATCGTTTGCCTGATCCATCATCCCCTGTTATCTCAACATTTTCATCTCCCATTCCTTGGCAGGCATCAGTGTTTGATTCCATCACACTTTACATTTTTATTATAGATGACTTTAGTTCAGACCCTCAGTTGTGTCCAACTCTTTGCGACCCCATGGACTGCAGCACGCCAGGCTTCCCTATCCATCACCAACTCCTGGAGCTTGCTCAAACTCATGTCCATTAAGTCAGTGATACCATCAAACCATCTCATCCTCTCTCATCCCCTTCTGTTCCTGCCTTCAGTCTTTCCCAGCATCAGGGTCTTTTCCAATGAGTCAGTTCTTTGCATCAGGTGGCCAAAGTATTGGAGTTTCATCTTCAACATCAGTCCTTCCAATGAATATTCAGGACTGATTTCCTTTAGGATGGACTGGTTGGATCTCCTTGCAGTCTAAGAGACTCTAAAGAGTCTTCTCTAACACCACAGTTCAAAAAGCATCAATTCTTCAGTGCTCAGCTTTCTTTATAGTCCAACTCTCACATTCATATGTGACTACTGGAAAAACCATAGCTTTGACTGGATGGACCTTTGTTGGCAAAGTAATGGCTCTGCTTTTTAATATGCTGTCTAGGTTGGTCATAGCTTTTCTTGCAAGGAGCAAGCGTCTTTTAATTTCATGGCTGCAGTCACCATCTGCAGTGATTTCGGAGCCCCAAAGATAAAGTCTGTCACTGTTTCCATTGTTTCTCCCATCTATTTGCTATGAAGTGATGGGACCAGATGCCATGTTCTTAGTTTTTTGAATGTTGAGTCTTAAGCCAGCCTTTTCACTCTCCTCTTTCACTTTCATCAAAAGGTTCTTCAGTTCCTCTTCACTTTCTGCCATAAAGGTGGTATCATCTGCGTATTTGAAGTTATTGATATTTCTCCTGGCAATCTTGATTCCAGCTTCTGCTTCATCCAGTCTGGCATTTCGCACGATATGCTCTGCATATAAGTTAAATAAGCAGGGTGACAGTATATAGCCTTGATGTAATCCTTTCCCAATTCGGAACCAGTCTGTTGTTCCATGTCCAGTTCTAACTTTTGCTTCTTGACCTGCATTCAGATTTCTCATGAGGCAGGTAAGCTAGTCTGGCATTCCCATCTCTTGAAGAATTTTCCACTTTGTTGTGAGCTACAGAGTCAAAGGCTTTGGTGTAATCAATGAAGCAGAAGTTGATGTTTCTCTGGAATTCTCTTGCTTTTTCGATGATCCAGCAGATGTTGGCTAGTTGGTCTCTGGTTCCTCTGCCTTTTCTAAATCCAGCTTGAACATCTGGAAGTTCATGGTTCACATACTGTAGAAGTCTGGCTTGGAGAATTTTGAACATTACATTGCTAGTGTGTGAGATGAGTGCAATTGTGTGGTAGTTTGAACATTCTTTAGCATTGCCCTTCTTTGGGATTGGAATGAAAAGTGACCTTTTCCAGTTCTGTGGCCACTGCTAAGTTTTCCAAATTTGCTGGCATATTGAGTGCAGCACTTCACAGCATCATCTTTTAAGATTTGAAATAACTCAACTGGAATTCTATCACCTCCATAGCTTTGTTCATAGTGATGCTTCCCAAGGCCCACTTGACTTCGCATTCCAGGATGTCTGGCTCTAGGTGAGTGATCACACCATCGTGGTTATCTGGGTCATGAAGATCATTTTTGTATAGTTCTTCTGTGTATTTTTGCCACCTCTTCTTTATCTCTTCTGCTTCTGTTAGGTCCATACCATTTCTGTCCTTTATTGTGCCCATTTTTGCATGAAATATTCCTTGTATCTCTAATTTTCTTGAAGAGATCTCTAGTCTTTCCCATCCTATTGTTTTCCTCTATTTCTTGGCATTGATCACTGAGTAAGGCTTTCTTATCTCTCTGCTTGCTATTCTTTGGAACTCTGCATTTAAATGGGTATATCTTCCCTTTTCTCCTTTGTCTTTAGCTTCTCTTCTTTTCTCAGCTATTTGTAAGGCCTCCTCAGACAACCATTTTGCCTTTTTGCATTTCATTTTCTTGGGGATGGCCTTGATCACCGCCTCCTCTACAGTGTTACGAACCTCTGTCCATAATTCTTCAGGCACTCTGTCTATTAGATCTAATCCCTTGAATCTATTTGTCACTTTCACTGTATAATTGTTGGGGATTTGATTTAGATCATACCCGAATGGTCTAGTAGTTTTCCCTACTTTCTTCAATTTAAGTCTGAGTTTGGCAATAAGGAGTTCATGATCTGAGCCACAGTCAGCTGCTGGTCTTGTTTTTGCTGACTGTATAGAGCTTCTCCATCTTTGGCTGTGAAGAATATAATCAATCTGATTTATGTTTTGACCATCTAGTGATGTCCATGTGTAGAGTCCTCTCTTGTGTTGTTAGAAGAGGGTGTTACTTACCTCACTTGATATGCACTTCTTTGGTGGCTCAGACCATAAGGGATCTGCCTGCAGTTCAAGAGATGCGGGTTCAGTCCTTGGATTGGAAAGATCCCCTGGAGAAGGGAATGGCTACCCACTCCAGTATTCTTATCTGGAAAATCCTGTGGACAGAGGAGCCTGGCAGGCTGTAGTTGGATACCACAGAGCGACTAGCACTTTCCTTCACTTGAAAGTTTGTCTTTATGTTTTCCTCTGCCTTCTCAGTATCTGGCTTTTCTTCCTTGGTATGTTCTTTTGACTTAGATTTATGAGTAGCAAGTGGTATTTTACCCCCATTACCTTCTACCCACTCCTCAGTAAGTACATTTCTTCAGTGTGCAGGACATTGGAATCTTGCTTACATATTTTTATGACGGTTCAAAGCTCTCACTTTGAGGATTCCTTGGTCCAGCATGGCTGAGGCTGAGACCAGGTTCCACACCAGGACCACACGGTAGGGTGAGACTGCTCAGTTTCGAGTCTGGATATCTCCTAACGTCGCAGTCAATATGTTCGGCAGGACTACAGTTATTTGAAGGCTTCACTGGAGCTAGAGTAGCTGTTTCCCAGATTCATAAACATGGCAACTTAATTCTAGCTGTTGGTAGGAGGACTCAGTTCCTCACCACATAGACCTCTCCCTGGGCTGCATGAGTAGCTGGCTTCCTCCACAGTAAACAATCCAGCAGTGTGCAAGGTAGAGGAAGCGATGTCTTTTATGACCTAGCTTCAGAAGTCATTCTCCATTGTTTCCAGAGTATCCTATTGATTACAGGTCAGGCTCATTCAGAGTAGAAGTATCTACACAGGGGAGTGACTAACAGGAGGGTAGCATCATTGGAGGGTGTCAAGTCCCTTTTCTGGTTTTGTAGTTTATGATATATTAAGAGTATAAAGGGACTCTTCTTTGTGGTGTTATATGAGAAAAATTCCCCTAGATATTTATGGCTCCAGACCTTATATGCAATTCAACCAGCTTTAGAATGTCGTCAAAAGAATTTGAGAAGATAAACATTTTTTTAAGCAATAAGCATTTTTTAAAACATTGGGAAAGCTTACAATTAAATATAGAAATGTACTAAAAATGAAACACATGGTATTAGTATTTTTGTGTAAAGGATTCTGTATATTTAGTATTTTAAGTTTTTATAATGTTTAGAAGATCTAATAGAATAATAACACGTTATATGTGTAATGCTTATTTAAAAGGTGTAACTAAGTAATTGATTTGCATTTGTGATTTTAAGTGGAAATGTTTCAAATGTAAATGCAACATTAGACATTTAAAAGAACTTAAAATTAACATATTTATAAGATTAATTTATTAGATATATGTAAATTACTTAAGTACTTGGAAAGTGTTTTTTGGTTTCAGTTGAATTTTTTGGTCATTCAACAGAAGAACTTAATATATATATTTATATATATTAATATTTATAAAGTTATAAATTTTTTAAATAGATTAATTAATGACCAACCATTTAATGTGACCAACTATTAATCAAAAGTCCCTTTAGAAGGGATTGTTTAAATTTAACTATCTATAAAAGTTTATAAATCTATATATGTGTGTGTGTGTGAAGTCGCTCAGTTGTGTCTCACTCTGCGACCCCGTGGACTGTAGCCCGCCAGGCTCCTCTGTCCATGGGATTCTCCAGGCAAGAATACTGGAGTGGGTTGCCATTTCCTTCTCCAGGGGATCTTCCCAACCCAGGGATCGAACCCGGGTCTGCTGCATTGCAGGCAGACGCTTTACCCTCTGAGCCACCAGTATAAGCTAACATAAATATCTCCTTGGATTTTGATTTTGTAAAGGCAAGCATTAATTTTTCAAAACCAAAGTAACTTTTGAATACTTTTCTTTGAATGCATTAAAGTTCACCTTGAGTAAATAGATTCACTTGGATGGCAGGTGGGGAAGCAGGGGAAGAGAGATTTTGACTGATGGGTCAACCCTGCCTGGAGAAGCATGGGCCTGACTCGTGCTCTGGCCTGATGACTGAGCTGGTCCACAGATAAGAGCTCTTCTCTGCCTGGGCCCGAGGGTGGGGAGGGGGGCAAGGAGCCAGACCTCTGCCGGTACTGTCTGTTCCCCCTCCCACCTCCTTGAGCTCATGCATGTAATAAGTGCCACACTAGCCTTAATTCCAAGTCACAGCATGATTCTTTCTTTCTCCAAAAAAGCTGAGCACATGGCATACTGGTCTTTATTAACTTGCTCTTTGATTGTCCAAGGGACTTCTAACTGACCTGCAGGACTAATTGTGGCTGTATTAAGCAATGAGTACAGTTAAAAAAAAAAAAAAGCACATCAGCAAGTCCTAGACATAAAAGCTGCAAGTTCACCACATTGTCATAATATGACTTATAAAACAAAAATATAGCCAAACATTGATTAGTATGGGTTATAGCACAGACTCACATGTAGCTTTTGGTTGTAATATTGAAGTTTTAAATTTACTGTAACTGATCTTATGCCTGAACCTCCTACCCAGCTAGGTTGTGGACAGGAGCACTCTTAAATTTTCCATTAGCTGTATTTTTGTGTCTTCCATCAAAGTTCAACTCCCAGTTCATGCTGTTTGCCTGAGATGGCATCTGGATGCCTGAGAAGAGCCTTGGAAGTGCCAAGTGCCAGAGTAAGGGCTGCTGTCTGACAGAGGATGGCCTAATCTTCAGAGTGGCACCTGTCCAGCGCCTGGCCCTGCTGGCCTTCCCACCAGTTTTAGCGTCCACTCCTGCTGACTAAGGAATCACCACAACCTCTCAATCCCAAATTCTCCCGGAGGCCTCCTCTTGCCCTCCCCACCACCCTGCTTCCGCCCTCCTCTGCCCTTCAGCAGTGCAGGGTGCTCCTCCCCACTCCTATCCTGCTTTGAGAGTTCGTGGTCTAGTGGCTGAGATTAACACATTTTGTGGAAAAGGTGACATTTAAGCCAGAGTTTGAAAGGTGTGTGCAGTTTCAGCAAGCAGAGATAAAGAATAAAAAATGACTTCCAGGAAAAAAGAAGCATGAATATCAAAGGACACAAATGGTTCCTTTTTCCTTCCCCCTCCTAGTTGTATTTCTATAAAAATCATCTTCTTGGTACCGTGTGATCACATGGTTTCTGTAAGAATCATCTTCTGACCATATAATATTAGTTGGTGAATGTTGGTGGAATTCTTACTCAACAGGCCAATCAGTTCTTCCTTGGGAATTTTGAATTGAAACTAAGCAAAAAAGTAGTCACTTTCTCTTGGTTAACAGAAGTTAAGTTTTGGAGCTCTCGATGACTATGACCTTGAGAAGAGAAAGAAAAGAGGAAAAGAGAAAGGAAGAGTAAGAAAAAGAAATGGAGGGCATACAGAGGGGAAAAACATCACAGACGGAGAATCCTGGTGACCGTTGTGTCTCAGATTTTGGACATTCCTGTGGTTGAACTGCACTTCTGTTCTTGGGATCCTTGAGATATAGTAATACCTTTTCTGATAAATTTCTTTCCCTTCAGCTAAATTGAGTTTTTTGGATTTTATTGTCGTTGTCTTTTTTTTTTGGCAATTCTCCTAATGAATTGTGTTAGTTTCCTATTGCTGCTGTAATGAATTATCAAAACCTGGTGGCTTAAAACAACAGTGTGTTCTCTCACAGTTCTGGGAGGTACAAGTCCGCAACCAAGGTGTCCGCAGCGACATGCTCCTACTGAAGAGTCTAGAAAAGATTACTTCCTTGACTCTTTCTGGCTTCTGGTGGTTGCTGGCAAGCCTTGGCATTCCCTGGCTCCTAGCTGCACCACTCTCATTTCTGCCTCCATCTTCACGTGGCCGTCTTCCTTCTGTATGTCTCTCTGTGTCTTCATGTGTCCTTCACATTAGGACACCAGTCGTTTTATTTAGAGCCCCAACTATCCAGCAAGATCTCATCTAAACTAATTCCATCCACAAAGGCCACACTCTGAGGGTCCAGGTGGACATGAATTTGAGGGGGTACTATTCAACTAAGTATACCATTCAACACGCAAAGACGCTGGGGCTACAAGTTCAGGTCCTGTTTCGAGCCAGGTGCTTGAGGAGGTGGAGTGCTCTGCTGAGGGTGCTGAGGTGTGCCCTCTACCCACAGAGGGGGCACAGAGTGCTGTATGCAGGAGAGTATCATGGTCAGAGTTTCATGGAGGACTGCTCTGGTCACAGCGTGCTAAATAAACTGGGGCCGGCAGGGCTAAGGAGGAAGGAACACCAGTTTTACTATTGGATAATTCAAGTGATAGGAAATACCATCTTGAGTCAGGATAGATGGTATGGGAAGAGGAGGAAGGAACAAGTGGGAGACATATTGCAAATTCAAAGTTAACCAGTTGTTGTTCAGTCGCTCAGTCATGTCCAGCTCTGCAGCTCCACGGACTGCAGCACACCAGGCTTCCCTGTCCTTCACAATCTCCTGGAGCTTGCTCAAACTCTTGTCCATTGAAATGATGATGTCATCCAACCATCTCATCCTCTGTTGCCCCCTTTTCTTCCTGCCCTCAATCTACCAACATCAGGGTCTTTTCCAATGAGTTGGCTCTTTGCATCAGGTGGCCAAAGGATTGGAGCTTCACCATCAGTCCTTCCAATGAATATTCAGGATTAATTTCCTTTAGGATTGACTAGTTGGATCTCCTTGCTGTCCAAAGGACTCTCAAGAGCCCTCTGTAGCACCACAGCTCAAAATCGTCAATTCTTCAACACCACAGTTCAAAAACATCAATTA
>NW_011495026.1:3386334-3402561 GCF_000754665.1 Bison bison bison | reverse complement strand
TTATATATATATATATATATATATATATATATATGGCTGTGCCAGTGTTAGCTGTGCCACGAGGAATATTCAGTCTCTGCACATGGGATCTTTTTTGGCTGAGGCATGTGAACTTCTTAATTGTGACTTAAGGGACCTAGTTTCCTGACCAGGGATCGAAACCAGGTCCCCTGCACTGGGAGCATGGACTGGTAGCCACTGGACCACTAGGGAGGTCCCTGAGCTATTATTGATTCTCTAACTTTCCCTTGTCCATACATGAAGTTTCTCATTTAATGGAGGGAAGAATAAATGCATCCTAGTATCCTGGCACTGTCTGTAACCTACAAAACCAGCCTATTTTCTTAGACCTTGAAATTCTGAAAAGCATCAAACTTTTCTTGCCATGATGATGAAGAAAAAAGATGAGATTTAAATCTTTATACCATGAATGGTGTATGTTATAATTGTTGTTGTTTAGTTGCTCAGTCGTGTCTGACTCTTTGCAGCCCCAGGGACTTTAGCCTGCCAGGCCCCTCTGTCTATGGAATTTTTTCAGGGAAGAATACTAGAGTAGGTTGCCATTTCCTTCTCCAGGGGATCTTCCCAACTGAGGGATCGAACCCGCATCTCTTGCATTGCAGGCGGATTCTTTATCACTGAGCCAACAGGGAAGCCCATATGTTATATGACTGGAAAAATAAACATCTTTTTCTATATTCCTCTCCCTTAAACTTTACCTATTAGAGTCAGAATGCTTCGATTGCAGAATTCTCACTTGAGCAAGGTTTTTATGTAACATTATTCATATTCTTGGCCTTGGATGCCAATTAAGTCTCTCAAGTCTAAAACTGCTTTGTTTGCTTTTTAAAGAAATCTGCCCACCTTACAGGCCTACAAGTTAACTCACCAGCTTGCTCCCTCCCCCCCGTTTCCTCCCCAGAGGACTTTGCTTCTGTTGGTTTCCTGCCAGCTCTTACTTTCAAATTGAAATAGTTCAGTTTCTCTGTTTCTAGAACATAGAATTCATTACTCCTGGATTTTTGCCAACAATGTCCCTCTCATGTTTTTAAAACTAAGATGAATGTTACAGAGTGACCTAGTGGGCTCGACCCATGATGAGAAGTCAGTGAGTGATATATGAGATGTCTACATGGATGCTCTATTCTGGGCAGTGGAGCTGCTAGGGGAACAGGCCTCTGGTAGGGTGGGAAGGGCTTCGAGGGCGAAGCCTTGGGGCTGGAGTGGAGAAATATGTGTGAGAGATTAGGTAAGATCTGGCTGATGTGAGGCAAGACTCAAATTCTTCCCCTGCCCTCAGGGTCCTGGTGAGTCTCTACCATAGAAAGGGCATAGTCATTAATTCTTCTTGGCCATTTAGATGGAAAACAGAAAGCCAGGTGACAGAGAATATTTATAAAGGGCTCTAGGAAGAGCCACTCCTTTTTTCCTTTTTACAATATTTTCAATACTTCTTTTCTCTTGCTACCCTTGCAAGCCTGCTTAGCCTTTTGTTTGTACTGGTACTGAAAAGGTGAGCCTTCCTGCAGGAGAGCAGAAATCGTAGGGACTTATACATCTGCATCACTTTAGGCCACATGAATTTTTCATTCCTGTGGCTCTGTTGAATGACATTGGGAGATTTCTCTACCTTTTAGGCTACTTTCTAGGAATATGTTAGTGTTTAAATTCTTTTCCGATTGCCTATTTTTTTTTAAATTAAACTTTCCATTTTGAGATAATTGTAGATTCACGTATGGTTATAAGAAATACTGCTGGGACATCCTATGTACCTTTACCCAGTATCCCACAATAGTAACATTTTATGGGAGACATTCTTGTAAAATATGATTGGCATTGATACAGTCAAGTTCTATAAGGTTTTCATCAGCAGAAGGATCCCTCATGTTGCCCTTTTATGGTCACATAGGCTTCCCTCCTTCCCTGACCTCCTCATTATCACTTGGTAATCACTAATCTGTTCTCTATTCTTATATGTTGTCATTTCAAGAATGATATGTGAATTGAATCATACAGTGAATAACTCTTTTGTATTGGCTTTTTAAACTCAGTATAAATTCTTGAAGCTTCGTGTATGTATCAATAGTTTTTTCTTTTTTTAACTGCTGAGTAATATTTCATGGTATGGATGTACTGCTGTTTGTTTACTATTCACTCATTGAAAGACATCTGGGTTGTTTCCAGTTCTTGGCTACTATGAGTAAAGCTGCTAGGAACATTTGTGTACAGGCTTTCATGTGAACATAAGTTTTCATTTCTCTAGGCTAAATGCCCAAGAGTGCAATTGCTGGGCCTTGTGGTAGTTGCATGTTTAGTCTTAAAAGAAACTGCCAAACAGTTTTCAGGAGTGGCTGGACCACTTTACATTCCCACAAGCAATGTATGAGCAATTTAGTTTCTCCACATCCTTGCCAGCATTTGGTGTTGCCACTATTTTTTTTTTTTAATTTTAGTCATTTTGATAGTAGTGTAGTGATACCTCTTTGTGGTTTAAATCTGCATTATTTTCCTGATGGCTAATTATATTGAGCATCTTTTCAAATGCTTATTTGCCATCTGTATATCCTCTTTGGGCAATGTGTTCATGGTTTTAGCCCATTTCCTAATTGAATTGTTTGATTTTTTTCAAATTGTTGAGTTTTAAGTGTTCTCCATATATTCTAGATACTAATTCTTTGTTGAATATGTGGTTTGCAAATATTTTCCTCAGCCTATAGCTTGATATTTCATTCTCTTAACAGGGACTTTTGGAAAGAAAACATTTAATTTTGAGAGACCCATATCTACCAGTTTTTCCTTATATGGATTCTGCTATTGGTGTCAAGTGTAAGAACTCTTTGTCTAGCCATAGATCCCCAAATTTTTTCCTATATTTTTTTCTCAAAGTTTTATAATTTTACATTTAAGTCTGTGCCACATATTTTAATAAGTAACTTTTTACATCTCTACTGTCTGAAATAAGTCTTAGCATGTGGAATCCTTTCTGCCCTCATTTTCTTTCTCAATCTAGTGAGCGCCAACTGACTCATCACGTCCCTGATACTAAATCACAGTACAATTTCTGACTGGGTACTTGATTCTGAGTTTGTAATGAGTTAGTTGAGTCATATACTTAAAAGCGTGAACTCTGGAGGCAGACTGCTTGGGTTCAAGCAGTTCCTGGTGCCACCTCTCAGAAGCTTTATGATCTTTGGCAAATTAGTTAATCCCCCTGAATGTCAGTTTTTCACATCATTTAGATCTGGATCTGGATGAAAATAATAATCCCTACTTCTCAGGTTGTTGTGAGAAGAAAATGTGATATTAGGTGTGAAATGCTTAGTGCAGTGCCTGGCACATGCACAGAAAACATTCAATAATTGTTTCTTTTCCTCTTTCCTGCTCCCTGTGCAGATTCTCCCGGCATCTTCCCCACAATCTCCATTTCTTTCTTCCTACTTCTTTTGTTCTTAATTATTCTACTTCATTTATGAAACCTGCTTAACCTATTTCAGCATTGTTTAGATTACCTACAAGTTATTGTGGCATTTTTATATGTGGTCAGATTACCTTTATTGCTTCTGTTGGTATTATGTGTGCATGCTCAGTTGTGTCCAACTCTTTGCAACCCTATGGACTGAAGCCCACCAGGCTCCTCTGTCCATGGGATTTTCCTGGCAAGAATACTGGAGTGGGTTGCCATTTCCTCCTCCAGAGGATCTTCCTGACTCGGGGATTGAACCCATGTCTCCTGCATTTCAGGAGGATTCTTTTACTGCTGAGCCACCGGGGAAGCCCATGGAGCTTTCCATACATGTCTCTTTGAGAGCATACTGCTCGCCCTCCACAGAGTCTAGCTGTATGCTGAATAATTGGCAAATACTCAGCAAGTCCCTTGGAGAAGGAAATGGCAACCCGTTCCAGTACTCTTGCCTGGAAAATCCCATGGACAGAGAAGCCTCGTAGGCTACAGTCCATGGAGTCGCTAAGAGTCGGCACTACTGAGCGACTTCACTTTCACTTTTCACTTTTCACTTTCATGCATTGGAGAAGGAAATGGCAACCCACTCCAGTGTTCTTGCCTGGAGAATCCCAGGGACGGGGGAACCTGGTGGGCTGCCTTCTATGAGGTCGCACAGAGTTGGACACGACTGAAGCGACTTAGCAGCAGCAGCAGCAAGTTCCCAATCATTGACAATGGTGAATCTAAATTACAACCTGTTTCATTGAAAGCAATTTGGCACAATGAATCTGAAGCCTTAAAACTTTTGACCTAGTAATTTACTTCAAAATCTATCCCAAGAATGGTAAAGTAGGTAAACAAAAATTTATGCATAGAAATATTTACAGCCTTATTTGTAGAAGTATGGATTTAGAAAAACATAAATGTACAACATTAAAGAATCAGGAATCATTCAAATTTCATGTATATGGTAAATATTATACTGTCAATAAAACTTCATCTTCCTAATCATGGATTATAGAACTATAAGGATATAAGGATATTCACTAAAGTACTCTTTCTATTAGTAAAAACACAGAAATAACATAAACCTCCAACTATATGGATAAACTAAGTAAAATATTGTCAGAAAATAGAAATACAGTATGACCTCATTTGTCTAAACTATGTATGTCTATTAAGATACCCACACACAAATATACAAAAGGCAGTAAAAATATACATCAAAATTTTCGTGGTCATTATCTTTGAGTAATAGCTTTTTGGTGATTTCAATTTTAATTTTGTCTTCTCTGAAACATAATATTTAATACTTTCAGCATTAGAAAATAAGAATGAACATTATCTGTTTTTTTAAATGGTGCTTTGGAGGCTATTTAATTACACAAATATATTGATCATTCATCCATTGCATTAAAAACATTTATTAACTGCCTACCAGCTGTTAGGCCCAGTACTAGAAACATAATGGAGAGAATAATTGACAAAGTCATTGAATCACAGATAGTCTAGTGAGGGGTAAAAAAAAATGACAAAACAGTGAGAGAAGCAATAATATAATGATAATACTGAGTGTCATGGAACCTTAGACAAAGGTGGGGGTTAGGGAGATAAGATAAGTCTCTTTGGTAGAACTTGAGTGAATTAGAGCCAAAAGAAGTGGTGGTAGATAGGGAAGAATGTTCTGAGTTTAGGGCTAAGATTTTCAAAGGTTCTGAATGGATACTACTACTGAAGATACTACTACTGACAAGCCATGGAAGCAGGGGGAGGTTTTGGAAGGAAAACTAGCAAAAGTAAGTAGTTATGTTGATGACACATTCTATCCTTAAGAATAAACAAAGAAAAAAATGGCAATTAATGGTGTTAATGAGAATGCTGTGATCATATTTTTGCTTTAAAAGATCACACTGACTATTGAATAGAGAATGAATTAGAAGAGGACAGGACTGCAGACAGACAGGTGGTGGTTTAAGTCACTGAGATGATGGTAGTGGCTTTAGGGATGGAGAGAGAAACCTGACGTAGATGTGGTCTGGTGATAGAATGGATTAGTGGTGGTGATGGTGGAGGAGATCTCAAGGAAAAGCAAGAGCTAAGGATGATGTTCTGACTCCCAGTTTGGGCAGCTGTGGACGGTGGTGCCGCTAATTGAGATCTGGGACAGATGAGGAATCATGAAGTAGGAGGGAAAATAAGTTCATTTTTGGGGTACACCAAGTTTGAATCACCTGTGGGGAGTCCAGTACCCGGGGTGTTCAGAAAAGTTGTTGAAGATACAAATACACATGTATGTTTTGGGGGGTGGTCATGAGAGCAGGTGAGAACACTAAGAGATACCTGTAGAATGAGAATAGAGTTGGACTTAGGAGAGAACCCTAAGGAAAACCAACATTTAGGAGACTGAAAGGGAGAAAGCAAATTAACTCAAAGCTGGTGTGGGACAGAAATTTTTTTGTGTGATGTAATTTACAACCCCTTCTGGGAAGCAATTAGCATTCCTGATAAAGTGCGTGAACAGTTTTCTGACAGACTTTAATAAGACTGAGAACTCCTTCTGGGAAGCTAGGGTTACCCATCCAGCTGATTGACTAGCCTAATAATCTTTAACCAGATGTTCTTTTTTTTTTCTTTTCTTTTTGTATCCATTCTAAGCATGGTTGGTGAATCATTCATTTTTTCTTATAAAATGTCTCAACCAAAATGACTCCTTCAGTTGAATTTTTTGAAAGCTTCTCATTTACTCAAAAACAGTTTGTCTGAGGCATTGCTTTAACCAAAGAGAAAGAGGAGCCTCAGAAAGCAAATTAAGAGGGCAGAGAGATAGGAGAGAAACCAGAAGACTGCTGACATTATGGAAGCCAGGTTGATCTCAGGCGGCCTCAACCTGCAACAGCTTGGAGCCTGGCTTGGGTTCCCAACCAGAGATTGAGGCTGGGTCATGGCCGTGAAAGTACCAGATCCTAGCCACTAGACCAGTGGTCAGTGACATGGACTCTGGCCCTTCAGCTTTCCAGAAAAGAATTCTCACAAAGATGGAAAGTAGTGAAACAAACTATTTATTAAGAGGAGGAAAAAAATACAGTACTTGTGGACGGATGCACAACTAGACTCCAGGACAGAGAGTTGCTGAATCTCATCCTCATGACAGTTTGACTCACTTTTACGGGGCATTCCTTCCAGGTTTCCTTTGGCCAATCATTTTGACTTGTCTGGTTCACAATCCTATTTGGTATATCTCAGGATCCTTCCATGTGTACGCAGGCCTCTCTTAGCCAGGATGGATTTTACCGAAAAGAGTAGAACATCCCTTGACATAACTACCCTTTGGCCTCCAAGGAGCCTTTCTGCACATGTGTGGTCAGGTATTCTGGTCTTGGAGTTTTGATCCACAGGGAATAAATCTTAAATTGCTTTACCCTGGGTGTGTGTGGTGGGGTGGGGTGTGCTCATCCACCTCCTGCCTCAAGGTGAAAGTATTTCATGAAACAGGGCACACAGGAACAAGTTGTGGTGACCCAAGGACGAAAGAGCAGATAAAACCAAGGAGGGTCTTGGAATGCAGGAACAGAAAAACCAGACCCTTATCGTCCTTCCCTTCCCCATGTTGTAACTATTAACAGATTTCTGGTCCTCCTGAGCAGTATAACCTGTCTCACCTCCTACCCCACATAGGAAGAAGGTATTTGCCTTACCCAGTATCCATGCCTCATCCAATCAGCAAATGACCTGCAAGACCCCTATCCCACTCCTTGTAAGCTGGGTATAAAAGTGGACTAAGAACCCCTGTTCAACGTTGGTTCTCCCTTGAGCTGGCCCGCTGTTCTAACAGCGTCTCCCACTCTAATAAACTTTATTTCCCTCTCATTCTGTCTCATGTCTGGAAATTCTTTTCCAACCCATGCATGGACCACAACACAAGTGTCAAATGGAAGTGAAAGGTCAAGTAGAATATGGATGAGAAATTGCTCCTGATTTTAGCAGTAAGAATGTCAATGGTGATCTTCTTTCAAAAAGTGTGACTGTAAAAGAGAAGACAGAAATAAAAGAGAATAAGGGAGATTTGAGTTTGTTTGTTTTTAGTGGGAGACAGAAATTTATTTGAATGTGTTACGGAAGGAATTAGTAGCCAGAGAAGTAGAAAATGCCTGAAAGAGCAGGGATAATCTCGAGTTAAGAGATCAGGAAAGGTGAGCTAGTCTCAGGATTCTGAGCCCAGGTGCAGGGAAGGACATATGCATCCCACTGTGATAGAAAAAGGGGAGGGTGAGCCTGTAGGGAAGACCTTCTGTAAGTTTGGTGTTAGAAGATTAGAGGATTTCCTCTTCAGCGGTTGCTGTTACATGTGTGATGTAGGTTAGGAGCTCTGCTGAAGATGCCTAGGTAAGTGGCAGGATGGCAGCAGGAGGACCGGGAGAAAACTCTGAGAAAGATCCCAGTGAGAGCAGGAGAGTGAACTGTCTGGGGAAATAGTGATTTCAGGGCACGGTGGAAGTGGTGGAACACCTTGTGGAAACTACCAGCCCAGGTCTGTGATTTTCTCCTGTGGCACTTTGAAATCCTGATTCTGGCATGAGGACAATTAACCTGGACTGTTACTGGTGACTCCCTTGTTTGGAGCCTAGGCTCGGTTTTCTTCTTACTTTATAGACACTTGCAGTTGATCTCATCCACTCCCATGACCTCAGTTAACCTCTCTGTGCTGATAAATCCTAAACCCATACTCACAACCCAGCCTTCCTCTAGAACAGCTGACTCTTGATCCCATTGGCCTTGTGCTGCTTCTCCAGGCAAGAACACTGGAGTGGGTTGCCATTTCCTTCTCCAAAGCATGAAAGTGAAGTCACTCAGTCGTGTCCGACTCTTAGCGACCCCATAGACCGCAGCCTACCAGGCTCCTCCATCCATGGATTTTCCAGGCAAGAGTACTGGAGTGGGGTGTGGGCACCTTCAATTGTCTGCCTTCTCAAGCTGAACTACTGGATTTTCTTTCCTTAGGAATTTCCTTCTTTTCCTTTGCCCCTGAGGCAGGGGTTTGTCGTTTTCACCAGGAACCCTGCTCAGTGTTTAATGAACATCTTTTGGAATTTCAAATGTAGGAGTCTATTCAATTCTCTAAGCCAGAGACTTGGGAGACATCTTTTACTCCAGCTTCTTCACCTCTGGCATCCAATCTATCACACACAGATGTGCCTCATGGCAAAAAAAACCAGTAAATTATCAAACAGTTATAACACAGAGACTGAAGTGTGGGCTTCACCTCCTCTTCTTTGCTTCATTAACATTGGAACTAAACCAGTGTGCCGGGGGGCTGCCTCCCTCCCAGCCTCCTCCCCCACCCCTTCCCACATACCCCCTGTGGCCTTAGAGAAAGTGGGAGCCAGTTTTTCATTTGCTAATGATTTGGGCTCAGGTTATAATGGACCATTAAGGTGTTTTGTGGAAGAAAAGAGGAAAATGGAGCTTTCCGGTGGAGGGATAAAGAGACTGGAGTGGGGACCTGGGACCCCAGGGAGGAAGGGCCTGGAATCTGATCCAGACTTTTCTGAGAAGAGGGGCCAAGAAGGACCCTGCAAGGGGCCCGAGTCCTCCTGACTGGGGCCCCTCCTTGTCTGCCCTGGGGGCTTACGGTTTCAGGCTCCGCACTGTGTGCAGGGACAGAGCTTGGACAGCTCAAGCTGTTCACTGCCCAACAGGGCTTTTGTTTGGTTGCCTAGATGTTACTTCCTTGAGGAACAACTGCCTCAACCAAGTGGGCGCCCTTCTGAGATGCCACAGAGACCCCATAAGCCCTAGAGACATCCCTTGGACACCGAGCTGGCTGGGGGGAGGAGCTCTCACTCCCCTGCCCAGAGCAAATGCTGAGGCCTCTGGAGAGCTGGACTGTGTTCCCCAAGCCCCCATCACAGGCTGCTTTGCCTACTTGTCTCCCTTGCATGATCCATGGCTGTTATCCAAGCCTCCATCTCTCACCTGTTAACTGCAGAAGCCTCCTAACTAACCTCCCTACCTTGTGTCTCACCTCTACCCCATCCTTTTGCCACACAGAAGCCAGGGGCTTTATTTAAGAAACAAAAAATAAACCTCCAAATCAAGAAAACCACTAGACGCCCCCCAATCCCCACCGCACCCCCAATCTGGTTAATACCTGTAATCTTTTAGGTTTATGCTTCCTCCACACCCTATAGTTAATTGTCATTACTCCTTTGTATTTTTAACTGCCCTAAGTGCAAAGAATTAGAGAGGGAAATGGCAGTCCACTCCAGGATTCTTGCCTGGAGAATCCCATGGACGAGCCTGGTGGGCTATAGTCGATGTGGTCACAAGAATCCAACAGGACTAAGCTACTACACCACTACCACCCGGGGCAGAGAGTAGACCTGCTTACCTATTTACTCGCAGCCTTGTCTCCCATGGCTTGTCATGTACCTCAAACATGGTGGATGAAAGTAAAATCTACTCAGGTGGTTGCTAAACCCGAATCAGAATTATTTGAAAAACAATTCAAATTGTTAAATTGCTTGTTAAAACACAGATGGCTGGATCTGCTTTTCTGATTCAGTAGGTCTGGGGTGGGGACAGAAATAATGGATCTCTGACCGGTTCTCAGGAGTTGTTGTTACTGGTTGGAGATCACATTTTGAGTTATCACTGCTTCTGCATCTAATTGGAGAGGACTGGAGGGGTAGAATTGGAGTCACTTTTTAGACAAGAAAGGTCCATGGGAAACAAAATTTGGAAGTCATAGAGGCAGTGGCTAAAAGAGATATTTGAATTTGATATTAAAATTGGCGAAACTTTCCAATAGTTGACAAGTTTGAGGGAGTAACTATGAGAATATATGGTTGAAGTGGCCTGTAGATGAAGTTATGGTATGCAGGCTGGCCAAGACCTGAAAAAAAAATTACTTTAAAAAGTAAAATACTGAAAAGATAAAAATGAAAGAAGTGAAAAGAAACATTGTAAAATGAAATGCATGACATCATTCAAATATGTGACATTATTAAAAATGCCTAGAAAAAAACTTGAAAAATATATGGCAATGTTTATAATCGTTATCCATATAGATGCAATATATCATCTTCCTTTGCCTTTCTAAAATTTGAAAATTCTCTCCATCATGGTTTCCATTCATGATTGAGAAAAGCTTCTCTTATTTTGAACTTCTGCAGTCTTGGACATTTCCATCTGGCTGAATTAAGTTATTTCCTCTTCTCTCTGTCAGACTCGTTTCTCTTTGACATCTTGCATTGTGCTAAAAGTATGAAAATCAACAAAATTAAAATAACCAAATCAAAGACAAGCAAAAGAAAACAAAAATGAAGAACCTTGAGAAAGGCAATAATTTAGTCAGTCCTGACACCTGCAAGAAAGCATCTTGATCACTGGTCTTCCAATCATTCTATGTACTGTAACCACCTACTCGGAGGGATTACCAGGTTGTTCATGACTGGTGACTTCATCGATTGGTTAGACAGGGAGCTGTGTTCCCCAAATAATATCATTCAAAAAAGTTATTCTTTTCTGTCATTTAGTTATTAGAGTTATTTTAAAAACTAGTTGACAACTTAAGCTCGCTTTATAACAAGGTATTGGGGATTAAATTAAAAGTTCCACACAATTAAAGTACATATAAACTTTTAGAACACAACTCATTTTATCCATGAGAGCACTTGTGCAATAAACATTGTATATACATATGTCAATGGCACCCCACTCCAGTACTCTTGCCTGGGAAATCCCATGGATGGAGGAGCCTGGTAGGCTGCAGTCCATGGGGTCGCTAAGAATCAGACACGACTGAGCGACTTCACTTTCACTTTTCACTTTCATGCATTGGAGAAGGAAATGGCAGCCTACTCCAGTGTTCTTGCCTTGAGAATCCCAGGGACAGGGAAGCCTGGTGGGCTGCCATCTATGGGGTCTCACAGAGTCAGACACGACTGACTCGACTTAGCAGCAGCATACATATGTCATAACATATACCAGTTGGCAATGGTATTTGCCAGGAAGAATTTCTTGCTCAATTTCTTTGAAGGAATGAGATTTATAGGATTTTAGCATACATATCCACTTAATTTCAAAGATGAACAATTCTGAATTTTGTGTCAAGGTTTTATAATTCTTTACCTGCAGAGTAGACACAAATGAAATAACTAGGTAAATATTTATAAGTTTAATCATGTATGATTTCAAAATAAGGAATATGAATATATGTATTCAGTATTTCTATAAACCTATTATGGAAGCGAATAATTAAACTGTGTATGCCAATAGCAAAATGAAAGCAATATACAGAATAGTAATTATCACCATGAACACTGATCAGATCAGAAAAGACTAGAATCTTGATAACTACACTGACTACTTTGTACCTATTTTCTTGAATGTCCTTTTTATCTCTGATAATAAAGTGTGAATTAACAGGACCATTCTAGAAACCAAGAAATTGTAATCATGAATGATTTGGTAAGTTAATAAGTGACAGAGTGTTACCAGAAACTCATTTCCTAATTGCCAGCTTAGTACTTCTTATTCTTTAAATATGCTGCCACAAGACACTGCTGTCCCATTTTAGAAATAGGATGTATAAAGGTTTCCTTTGTGATCTGGCAGAAGACATTTATTATTTAAAAAAAGTCAATCGCTGATCATTAATGAGTTGTTTTTATGCATTATTGATACAAGTTGTCCTCCACTTCTACAAATAATCATCAACTTGTAAGTTTGGTAAGAACAACCAGAAATTACTGTTAATAAGACAAGGGGTGTTGAATATCATCTTGTCTATCATCTCAGTGGGGAAACTAAGATCCAAAGACATTTGTCCAGAGTTATAGTGTGAGTTGATAGGAGGCTGCAGACTTTTAGTCCAGGGCTGTGTACAGCACATGGCACTACCTCATCACGTTCCTGGGACCATCAGTCTTAAGCATAGAATCAGTGTTGAGGGTTCATGTATTCTTTTACCCCTTTTTTTCTCATCTATTTACTCAGCACACTTTCATTTTTGTTGCCTGATGTTTTGGGAGTGGGGATAGTCAGAAAAAAAAAGTTAAAGGCTGAATGGTAAGTGTAGCTTATTTTTATTTTATTTTTTGCAGGGGAATGAGTGAAATAAATTTCCCTGGAATGTGGAAAAGTTGCAGTCTTCAAAGGCAAGAAGACCAAGAATGAGAGATAGGAGGGATGGCTCTCATACTGACAGGGTCTCTGCTGGGCATGTTTATGGAGTTATTTCAGTTAACAACCCTTCAGGTAGGGCCTGTTAACCCCATTTTATTACTCAGGAAGAAACTGAAGTTCAGAGAGGTTTTGTAATTTACCCCACAGTTGCATAGCTGACAACTCGTAGAGTTGGATTCAGTTCAGGGTCTGTCTGGCTATGAAGCCTGTGTCCTTTTACTTCTGCAGTAGAGTATGTGTAAAGTGAACCAAGGAAAATAGCAGTAAGTTCAGGGCAATATTAATAACAGTAATAATGATAGCGTAGTGCTTTACATATGTGGTTTCTTTGAGCAGGATTAAGTGAGCACGATTAAGTGAGCACATAAACAGTACTGATAGGGTGTCTTTGTACTTCATTAGTGAAGCAGGCAAGAGAGAAAAAGGACATATACTTAAGATTTCCTTTGGTTTACTTTGCTTTCTGAAAAATAATTGAAAGACTCAATTAGTTTTGTTTTCCCACATTTATCAGATTACTATGATCCCGATGTAGGTGGATGGGTTGGTGTGAGATTTTATGAAACCAAACCTGACATATTCAGAATTCTTCCAGTGGACAAGTATGCCTTAGGGTTTGATACTCAATTTTGTAATCAGTGATCTATGTTCCGGATTATTGAATAGTATTTTCAACCTGTACCCCATTTTTTTTTCTTTTCCCTTTTGAAGCAGAATATCATATAGACTCATTTCTTTAAGGGGGGTCCATGAGAGAAGAGGGCTTCCCAGGTGGCTCAGAGGGTAAAGAATCGGCCTGCAATGCAGGCCCCCAGGGTTTGACCCCTGGGTTGGGAAAACCCCCTGGAAAAGGGAACGGCAACCCACTCCAGTATTCTTGCCTGGATAATCCCATGGAGCCTGGTGGACTACATTCCATGGGGTCCCAAAGAGTTGGACATGACTGAGCGGCTAACACTTTTATGAGAGAAGCGTGTTAATCTCCACTCCTTTTTTACACATAAATACCCCAGAATTAATCTAATTTCATGTTAGTCTGCAGCTCCAGTTTTAGCATTAGGCTCAATTCTCCCTATTTGGAAGACAATGTCCCGTTCTGTAACACAGTGTAACATAACGGTGGTGTCAACTCACAAATAATTAGTTTCCTAATGAATTAATGCTTATTTGGAATTATCATTTTGATACAAACTTAGGTAAAGATGTGTTCCGGCTCCCAAACTGGATTTTCTATATTTAAAAATGTCATAATAATCCGCAGCTCCCCAAAAACTGTTACTACCAAAGAACTATTTATTTTTCCATTCAATCTAAAAATAAAACCTCTCACCCAAACTACATTCCTTAATAGCCACAGTTTAATCTACATAATTTTAAAGTAATTTGAAAGAATCCTTTTCTAGTGCAGTGATGTCAAACAAGAGTTGAGACTGGGAGAGTCTGAAAGGGATAATTTAAAAGGCCACCACCCTGGAGGTGTCTTGGAGACACTTCAAGAAAGTCTAGGCTCACAAGAGAGGTGAAGGAAGAGATTTTAAAAGCTGAAGCATGCGGCTCTTTGCAAGCCCCTGCTGACACAGGCCGAGCCTGCTACGGCGAGGGCCGCGAAGAGTTAACGAGGGACAGAGCCCCCCGCACCGCGGTTCCCGGCGAGCTCCCTCCGCCCTCCCGTCCCCACCCTCTCGTTTTGGCAAGGGATTAAAGTGCTCCCCCCTGTGGCAGCAGTGACCCAGAAATGAGTTTGATTCACACAGTCCTTCCTCCATAACAAGCCAAACGCCCGTCCGAGAGTGCCTCCCTGCGCGAGCGCCGGGTGTGTGCGCGCCGGCGAGAGCAGGGGCCCGCCCGGCTCCCCGCCCGCCACTCCGTCCGCCAGCCCGCCACGGCCCGAACTCATGCGGCGCGGAGCGAGCGGCGAGGAGCCCAGCGCCGCGGCCGAACCCCTCCGCAGCAGGTACGCGCGCGGGCCGCGGGGGGCGCGCGGGGAGGGCGCGCCGACCGAGAGTCCGCGCGTGTCCGCGTGTGGGTCCGTGTGCGCGTCCCGATTCCGCGGCGGCGGCAGCGGCGGCGGCTGCAGGACGAGCCGAGAGGCTCAGCCATATTTGATGGTTTTGTTGCTTTGCTCGGGAGTTCTCGGGAGTAATTTAATGCCGAAGGTCGCTGCCTAGTGGAAATAATATAGTACGTCATTAATATGGCGCCAAAAGATTGGGTTCTCGATATGTAGCGAAGGAGGGAGGGCCGGCAGCCGCCGAGCGCAGCGTTACTATCCCACCAGTAACTTGGGCATTGCCGGGGCGGGGGCCAGAGGAGGAGGAGGAGAGGATGATTTTTGGATCCTGAGAATTGATGTGTGTTGGATCAGTAAGTTTTATTATGATTATTTTTCAGTTTTGGGGGCTGAAGACTTAAGAGCTTTTTCTTTTGGATTAGCGAAGAACATGCGGTTTTCAGGCGAATCATCAATTAAAACGCGTTCAGGAGTAGAAACCCAGTTTAGTTGGCTTTAGTTATAGAATTTTTTAAACAGCTAAAGTGCATTAGGTTGCATGGAAGTGAAAAGCATAATAGCAACTTGGTAGACAGATGGCAATGGCAGAACAAGGTCCGGGTACATATATGAATCCAGAGTGTGTGTGACCGTGGTGGTGGTGGTGCGGGGGAAGGGACGACGACTGTATAGTCAAAACATAGGTGTGGGTATAGGTAC
The DNA here is from genome assembly GCF_000754665.1 of Bison bison bison. Taxonomy (NCBI): domain Eukaryota; kingdom Metazoa; phylum Chordata; class Mammalia; order Artiodactyla; family Bovidae; genus Bison; species Bison bison. The sequence continues at coordinate 3,387,223 of NW_011495026.1, read as the reverse complement.
ATCTGTGTAGGGTAGCTGCAGCCCTCTCTCTTATCACCGCGTCACCACATGTCCAAAATATTCATTGCATCAATTCAAGGACAGTGAGGGAGGGGTGGGGGGGCGGTGCAGGGACAGTTTAGCAATTAGGTTCTTCCCAATTGGGTTTCCAGTGAACGGACCTTTTACTTATAGTGAGACTGCCTGTGAAGTGTAAAACCCTTTATCGGTGAAATTAAGAAGGAGTTGCATTGGTAGACCAAACTACCGATTAACCATGAACTTAAAACGGATTGCAAATTGCAACCTTTTGGCACCGTCTGCAAATTGTGAGGATGGTGTCGTGTCGCTTGGTCCGCCTGAAAACGTGCAGTGTGCACCCCGGGACTGCAAGTTGCGAAGCCCTTCAAGTGCACGTGTCCTGTGCCTGTGAGTGTGTATTTGTGAGTTGGGGGCTGTTGTTCTGTAGCCAGCAGGCTTTCCGGGTTGTTGGCGCTGGCTTGCAAATGCGGGAGAGGGATGGAATGTGGAATGTTGACCGGGGAACCGAATCCTGTCGGAACGGTCCCATTTGCTAGAGAAATTCGATCCCTTCCACCTCCTTCCCGCTCCCCCCGCCCGCCTGCGGGCAGGAGGCGGGGCCGAGGACGCGGCTGCTGCTCAAAGTGGCGGAGCGCGGCGGCGGGAGGCAGGTGCACGGCACCCGCCAGTGGGGGTGCCTCAACTTCCGCGGGCGTTTAAATAGCAGCCTCTCTCCCCTCCCACCGGTAATAGGTGACCTGGCGGCCGAGGGCGGTGGGGGGGAAAGGGACGGGGTAGACCCGGGAGCTAACCTCCGCGGCACGTGGGCAGGTGCTGGGTGGCCCCGGGGCCAACTTTTGTGGCCCGCCTCTGGCTCTGGAGGAGAGGC
>NW_011495026.1:3347877-3385488 GCF_000754665.1 Bison bison bison | reverse complement strand
CCCGGCGGGCGCCGTGCGGTGCTTTCTCCGGTGCGGGGCGGCGGCCCAGTTCTCCCCGCCCCGGGATCCCCGCCTTCCTGGGGTCCTCAGCTTTCTCTGTCCTGCCCCCTTCCCCCCTCACGGGCTCTGCATCCCAGAGTCCTCCGCCCCCGGCTCTCCTCGCCCCGGGCCCCCCTCCCCGGGCGCCCCTCCCCGGTTGTACCCCCCTCTCCCCGCCCCGGCTTTTTCCACCCTGGGCTCACCTCCCCGGCGCGCGGGGGCGGCCGTAGTCCCGGCACCCGGTGAATGCAGCGAGCAAACAAAAAAGCGGGCGATTTAAACGTGCCTTCGAAACCCGTTAGGAATGCATCGTCACCACGAGACCGTTTAAAAGCAGCTTTGGCTGGTTTTCTAGTAACTAGGAGGCAGGCGCCCCACCTCGCTTCGGCGGGGTGAGGGTCTGTCGCCTTCTATTTACCACAGCTGAGGGGGAATTTAAATTTTCTCTTTGTAAAGTGATAGCTGCAGTTGAATGACTTAAGACGGCTACGTTTTTAGGAAATTGAGAGAGAATCTGAAGTTTCCATTAATGGAAATACTTAGGGGCTCCTTTCCCAAAGGTTTTTATTAGGTGAACTATTTTTCCTTTTTAGAAAACCCGCTGTGAACGGCTAGCTCTCTAGTTACTTGTACCTCAAGGCTAATACCGTTCAAAGTTAATGAACTAGTTTTGAGATACAGAGAAATTACTTCCCTGGAAGCTGGTTTAGGTAGTGATCCACCAGTGGTTAGAGATTAGGAAGTTGTGTTTGACCAGATCGCCGCTAATCAAGATTTAATCACTTTTAGCTGGAGAAAAGGAGCGTTCAGTATAACTATACTTACACTGACAACACTTTTGATAAAATAATTTATTGTAGTAGAGTGGGCAACACATACTGGACAGATAAAGTGCGTGTTCTGTGTGTGACACTTGCTAGCAAATACCTTCACCCGAGAATTCTTAATGCCCTTTTGTCCCAACGATTTTAGTCTCATCTAATGCCACTTTTAAATCAGATTGACTTTGGTTATTTTGTTTTCTCCCTTAAGTTTATGTGTTTTTTATACGTTATTTGATGAGTTGGCATACATACCTCCTCCTTACAGCAGCCAGAGATAAAAGGAGTTGCCTGAACTTGCAGTAGAATTTGAACTTGATTCCATCTTAAGGTCATAGGCTGCTTTCTAAGAAGAAAATTTGAGTGGGTTGTAACAGAGATTTTTAACTTTTACAAAGGTGGATGTATGTTCATTTAGAAAGAACAAGATTCCCCACCCCCTACAAGTTGCTCCTCCATCACCAGACAGGTTTTCAGCCTATAAGTGAATACTTTGGTTTCCCATTGCAGAGGTTGAAAGAGTAGCTATAAAGGGAAAATAGTGAGAAATGATGAGTGTGTGAAAAGTGGGAACAGGAGAAAAAACTTTTTGGAGTTTAAGGACATGTTGTATTTTAGAATGAACAGTTGCTTAGCCCAGAGACTTTGGGTAGAAGGATTAACTAAAAAAGCAAACAAAACTTGGAGGACTTGGTGAGAATACAAACACATCTCCATGTGTTTCACCTTCATAAATAATTGATTTTTTACTACAAAGAGCCCTTAGTGGCTTAAAGTATTGTTACAGAAATGGTGTTATTTTACATGTACATGTTTTCAACTAGAGAAGCACATATAAAAACACATTCCTATCACCTAGAAATCATCATTTTATCATTTTCCAGGTAATTGTGTATACATATGTATAATGACTCATACTGCCTGTACAGTTGTGTAAGGAGTGTTTTTTCCTCCTGTTAGCTAGCTTGTCTATTTGGGATACATTCAGATTTTCTTCCTTGGCCTCCAAATACAACAGCAGCTTTGTCTAAAACACTGTCCAATCAAAGATCATTGCATCTCGTTATTTCCTGTAAGTAGACACTAATCTGTAGTAACTTTTTGACAGAACCTATGACATTGAGGAGGCATGTCTTCGGAGTTAATCATGACTGGATTTGAAAAAGTTAGAATTTAAGTAGCATTTTTTTTTGTGTAATTTAGAGTCTTCAGTTTGAAGATTATTTGAAAACTGTTTTAAAGAAATTTGCCTGATGTATTTATCTGCACACTTGCTGAGAAAAAAAAAATTAACTGTGTTTCAGTACTGAGGTGGTTAGAACAGCAAACATCTAGACATCAGACACGGACCAAGTCTTGTATTTTTAGGCATTGTCAGGAGTGAGGAGGAGACAGATGACTCTCACAGTTCTGCTTGCTTGCTTCCTTTCTGTTGGTGAAGCTCTTTCCTCAGTAATACGGGGCACCTGTTACACTATTACAGTTCATGGTCTGTCAGAATTTGCGTTGTATGCCCAGTTTTCCTACATGGTTAATAAACAAGACATTCTCTAGAGGAAAATATAACACTTTTGTCAATATCTTGCTGCTTATTTGGATTGGCATTGAAATGCTTGACTTAATTGGTCAAACAGTGGGAGTTATACCAATGTTAAACTTCTTTGTCTCTGTTCAAGCCTGTGATAGTTAGAACACTGTTGCCTTGTTTAACAGTAAATTAAAAAAAAAAATTCAAATAAAGGCTGACTTTGCTTGGAGTTGTTAGTTTCTTGGATTGTATCAGAAGCCTGATAGGAACCTTAATTGGCAAAGTTTTAGTTCCTGAGTCAGTAGGTTGTTTCCTTTAAAGTTTTAGTGTTCAGCTGGTTTTCTCTGTATTAAGATCTTGTTCAGTCATTAAGCTGTGTCCTACTCTTTGCAACTTCATGGACAGCAGCATGCCTGGCTTCCTTGTCCTTCACTGTCTCCCAGAGTTTGCTCAAACTCATGTCCATTGAGTCGGATGTTGCCATCCAACCATCTCATTCTCTGTCACCGCCTTCTCTTCCTGCCTTCAATCTTTCCCAGCATAAATGTCTTTTCCAGTGAGTCGGCTCTTCTCATCAGGTGGCCAAAGTATTGGAGCTTCAGCATCAGTCCTTCCAGGGAATATTCAGGGTTGATTTCCTTTAGGATTGACTGACTGATCTTCTTGCTGTCCACGGGACCGTCAGATGTCTCCCTCAGCATCAGAATTCAAAAGCATTGTAAAAGCATTGTATCTGACTCTTTGCAACCCACCAGGCTCCTTTCTCCATGGAATTCTCCAGGCAAGAATACTGGAATGGGTAGCCATTCTCTTCTCCAGGGGATCTTCCTGCCCCAGAGATTGAACCCAGGTCTCCTGCATTTCAGGCAGATTCTTTACTGTCTGAGCCACCAGGGATGCCCATTTGAAGACCTGGCAGCACTTTATTTGGTAATGTATTTAAAATTTGGACAGTTGATATGTTTATTATATGTAGTATATAAAATTCAAAAAGTTGAGACAATTGAGAGTCTTGCTATTTGCTTGGTGAAAGTGAATGGGAGAGTCGCTCAGTCATGTCTGACTCTGTGACCCTATGGACTGTACAGTCCATGGAATTCTCCAGGCCGGAATACTGGAGTGGGTAGCCTTTCCCTTCTCCAGGGGATCTTCCTAACCCCGGGACCAAACCCAGGTCTCCCGCATTGCAAGCATATTCTTTACCAGCTGAGCCACCAGGGAAGCCCAGGAATACTGGAGCGAGTAGCCTATCCCTTCTCCAGCGGGTCTTCTGACCCAGGAATTGAACCCAGGTCCTCCTGCATTGCAGGTGGATAGAAGCCTATTTGCTTGGTGTGTTTATACAAAGAATATTGATAGGTGATTGTGAGGGATTTATATTTTGGTATTTTCACAGATGGTTGGCTCTGATGGAATAAGTAAACTCTGCATTCCTAATAAATGGGAGAGTGCTCCTGGAGCCCCTTTTTGCCTTTCAGTTGAAGTGGCATCTTGTTAAGTTTAGGCAGGGCTGAGTGTCGTGGAACAGAGAGAAAATTTAGTCTAAGAGAATGTTGATTGTGACTCTGGCCATGTTATTGTGGCTTGGCCTTATCTAGCCTAGACTTTGAAAGTTTATTCAGGATGTCTTCCTTACCTGAAAGCAACAAAAATAGGAAGAGTCTGGGTATTTCCATTTTTGAGTCCTTTGTTACCTCTAGACTAGTGGTGTATTACGTGCCCTTAACAGGTGTTCAAGGACCAAGGTTTTAATGAATGCTCTAAAACAAGTTACGTGTTTACTTTTTTTGCTTTTGGTTCTTCAGGTAGAGTTAAAGACTGTTAAGGTGATTGAGGGCAGTTGAAGTAAGTTCATTTCTTTAAACTTCGGTTCTTTTGGGCTGATTTGTTGAAGGAATTAAATCACACTTTTCTCTTGTTTTGAAAGCACTTCCAGCTGGCAATAATATATAGTTTTTAATACTGATCTGCACAGGATCAGACATTTAATAATGTCTGCACAGGAGATTTTATTAATTTGAAAATTCATGACAGCTTCTAAGACAGTTTCTAAGCAGTTATTTTAAGTGAAGGTTTCACTGGGGAGAGTCCAAACTGAAGAATAAGATGAACATTTTTTTCTTTTATTCCTTTCTCCAGAGTAAGCAGCAAGAATTGGCAAGGTTAACAAGTTGCTGGAGTTGGAGCTGCCTGGTTTGCGTTTGTTTAGCACAAAGTACACTTAACATGATTTAAGATTTTTCTTGATTAGTCATGGTCATTTTTATGACCATCAGTTATTTCAGTGTTGAAATAAAAAGATGCACTTTAGATGTGTAGGCTGAGTACTTGTGACTTGTAACTTTTTTAAGGTCAAGGACACTTGAGATCCAAAACCTGTGGGAACCTCTCCAGCAGAAAAAGTGAGTTACTCAAAAATTTGCATGTCATTTCAGGGTCTGGATGAATACTTTTAAGTGCATCCTTGGATTTCAATTTGGCATTTAAATTCTGGTGACATCTTTTTATGATTTCTCTCTGATCCTTTTATATCACTGTTAAACCACACATTATAGTTAAAATGCCTGTCTAGAACGGTCATTTTTCTGCTTATTGGTTACTGGCTTGAAAATCAGATAAGTTTATTAGTTGTTATAACTTAGTGTACACTGGCCCCAAGAAGGAGCCTCAGGGGTTTTCCTTTGAGAAGAATTCACAAGTTTCTAGACATGGCTTTAATTTAAGTTGGCTTAGAACACCACCCTCCTACCCCGCCCTCTTACCCCCTTACTGCTAGTCTGTTGATCAGTAGCAGAGATCAGTAAACTATTTTAGTAAAGGGGCCAGATAGCAAATGTTTTAGGCTCTGTGGGCCTGATAGTCCCTATTACAGCTGTTCAACTCTGCCATCCTAAATGCGAAAGCAATCAGTGGACAAAAAGTAAATGAACGAATGTGACTGTGTCCCAATAAAACTTTATTTACAGATAGTGAAATTTGAATTTGGGATAATTTTCAGGTGTTCTGAAATGTGATTCCCTCTCCCAAACCATTTACATACATAAAAACCATTCTTATGTATTGAGCAACAGCAGGTTGTAGACCCCTAATTTATAATGACACAGCCATACCTATATATATATATTGAAAACCTGTACTGTAGTATACATACCTGTAGAACAGTATATACCTGTAGTGTAGGATGTGCATGCATGCGTGCTGAGTCTCTTCAGTCATTTCTGACATTTGTGACCCTATGGACCTTAGCCCGCCTGGCTCCTTTGACTGGGTTGCTGTGCCCTCCTGCAAGGGAGTTTTCTGACCCAGGGATCAAACCAGTGTATCTTACAGCTCCTGCATTGGCAGGTGGGTTCTTTGCCACTAGTGCCGCCTGGGAAGCCTGTAGTATAGTATAGTGATACAGTTTTAGCTAGTCACCAGCTGGGACTGAATTCCGTTTCTGATAGGAACCTGAAACAAGTTGAAATCAGAAGTTTGTTTGATAAATATGAAGGCAGTTGACTCAACTCAGGGCTGTGGCTCCTAACTCTTTGGTTCCTAGATAGTCTTTGAGGGTAGGATGTGTAATACAGGACCCCATGCACCTTGCGAAACACAGCTAGGTAGTCACACCCTCCCAGGAGGCCGGGCCAAGAGGCCCTGCGTGAGGGAATATACATTATGACCTGGGACTGCATCCAGAGGGAGACGTTTCCAGAGGAGTGTGATGTCTCTCCACGTAGGGTGTGTGTCACACCAATCCGAAGTGAATACCTGCTGCTCAGAGGACACGTGGCCCTGTGATAGTGTTCAGGGAACCACTCGTGTGCAGTCTGTCCAGCTCTCCAGCAGGCAGAATGGCATTTGCAGCCATCTTCACATCAGCTTGCCAGGAAATATGTTTCAAGTTCTAAGTTAACAGACTGTTTGTTGAGTACATTTTAGTTGTCTGACCCCAGATAACATGTAGTCCATGGCCTTAATCTTCACGATAACCTCTTTCTAAATCTCAGGAGGTGTCCAGGAGCAGGAAGCCCATGGTCCCGTCACCTGGGAGGAGGATGGATGGCACAGGTCTTTGATTCAGCCTCTGGCTTTGCCCTAGACCCATCTGTGTGTCTTTGCTCTTGCTGCTTAACCTCTCCAGAACTTACTGTACGTACTTCCTTTTAAAATTAGGAAAGGTAAATTACCTCCAAAACATTTTCTGGAGATTAAGTTAGGATTTTATGTGTTTCTTTGGGGAAGATGTCCTGTAGACACAATCCATGGCTGAGACTGTTTTCAGCTTTAGCCTCAGAGACTACATTGCAGACCTTGCTGCTAGGTTTTGAGACTGTCCTATGTTTCCGTGACTGTAGTAACAGGACTTGTACAATTGTGATGAAATGTTTGTTTTAATATATAATTCAGATGATGTGTAAATGGAGTTTTTGTTGTTAAGTGAGTCATCTAGATCTTCTAGTGTACAACATTGGAAGTCTGAATTTTTTTTTTAAACTGTATTTTAAAATTTTTTGGTGACTTAACATTGTTAGTGGTAACTGATAGTTTCTGACAACCGGCTATAATCAGGGAACAAAGTTCCTCAAAACAGCTGCATTTCAGCCTGTGCACAGTGTAATTGTCATTAGCTGGTTGAGTCTGGTTTCTGCAGAAGCTGCTTTGTATATCCTGTATAAGAACATCTGGTTTGAGCATTTAAAAATCTTTTAAAATTACCCTGTAGTCACTTTGCATTTATTGGCTTATTCTTCCAAGAGTCATATAAGGAAGTGTAGACTCCTTTCCCATCCTTATTTTGACATTGGTTCATTCAGAACTATCTCCTGCTAACACTTAGTTTTTTTTTTTTTTTTAAGTGTTACTCTTCAGTGAAGTTTTAGAGTTTGATCTGGAGAATGTGCATGTGTATGTGTTAAAAATTAGAATTTGGTTCAAAGATCCCAGGGCTGAATGGAACACAAACGCCTCATTGCAGTGAAATGTTATATAAAAAACTATCTTTTCATATATTATGAAGAGATTGGTCTTATGTTTGTTTTCTCCAGTAATTTGTTAAAAAAGAAAAAAGTGTGAAAAGAGGACCTATAGGGCAAAATAGACTGCATCTTTCATGTGAATTTTGACACAGAGTGATAGCACTGTGTTAAGTGTTAAGGAGGATTCTGAGGTCACGCCTGGGCTTGTGGAAAAAAAGAATGACCTAATTTATTAACCATGCTTGCCATGGGTAGAGGAAATGGTGTGTTTGGTAACCATCTCTGGAATGTAGCTCCCCCCCCCCCCCCAAAAAAAAAAATAGTACTGCTCTTAAAATGGATAAGAGGTTGAGTATTTATTTGACTTTGAATTCTTTAAAGGTAGTTTAAACCCTAGTTTTCTTGTCTGAGTTAGTTTTTCTATTCTTAACTGCATATATTTTTAGTGACCTGCTACTGGCATACTGGCTATTCTAATGTTTTGAAAACTTTCACTTTTGAATTAAATAATGAATGAGTGATAGTAGCATTTTACGGCATTATCCTATTACCTTTTCTATTTTTTTCCTCCTATGCTATTTCATCAGGTATTTTAAAACAAGATAAGCCTTTGATACCGCATCTCAGGAAGGAGGTGGAATATATGTAGTTTATTGGTAGCTGCTCATTTTAGGCTGGTGCCTGTGTGGGGCCAAGAAGCTGTGCTCCCAGGGTCTTCTATAATGTGAGGAGCAAGAAACAACGGTTCTGGATTTTTAAATCTTTACTATTACAAATAGCATAGTGCAGGATCATGGTAAAAAATTAAAATCATCTAAAATGTCATTCAGTTCAGTTCAGTCACTCAGTTGTGTCCAACTCTTTGCGACCTCATGGACTGTAGCACGCCAGGCCTCTGTCCATTGCCAACTCTTGGAGTTTACCCAGACTCATGTCCATCAAGTTGGTGATGCCATCCAACCATCTCATCCTCTGTCATCCCCTTCTCCTCCTGTCCTCAGTCTTTGCCATCATCAGAGTCTTTTCCAATGAGTCAGTTCTTCACATCAGGTGGCCAAAGTATTGGAGTTTCAGCTTCAGCATCAGTCCTTCCAGTGAATATTCAGGACTGATTTCCTTAGGATGGACTGATTGGATCTCCTTGCAGTCCACGGGACTCTCAAGAGTCTTCTCCAACACTCCAATTCAAAAGCATTAATTCTTCGGTGCTCAGCTTTCTTGATAGTCCAACTCTCACATCCAGACATGACTACTACAAAAAACCATAGCTTTGACTAGATGGACCTTTGTTGGCAAAGTAATGTAGGTCATATGCTGTAAAAGGTCATAAATGTAAATAAAATTTCCCAACCTATTCAGTCTAGAATTCTGCAGTCACTCCAGGAATTCTGAGTAGATGGAAACGGGTAGAAGCTCAGGGTTGGAGTCCATGATGTCTGGTTGCCTATATTGTTTGGGGTGAATTCATGGAAAGAGAACAAAAATACATCCCAAATACAGATGGTTGGAATATTTTGTCATAACTGCTCTTCAGGTGCTGACTGTAGTTGTCATCAATTACAGAGACTAAGAGGGATTTAATAGATTATTTTAGGGCTCATAAACAGAGATTGGATTAATTTATAAAGAACTTAATGGTAAACTAGTGTGTTACAGCACTTGGATTTTATTAGTAACATTCACAGGGATGAATATTGCATTTATGATTATCTGGGCAGTTATTAAAATCTTCTTTCTGGTAGCGGTGGTAGGTTATTTGTTGCTAATATAAACTCTTTCAGCTGAATATTTTCAAGTAGATGTCTCTGCAGAGACTGTAGTAGCTTGGGCACCATGTCCTTTAAACAAATTTTGATATATGACATTATAACAGACACAGTTTTATAAGTTCTTTTTTTCTGAGTTGAAATATTTAGACAAGATTAAAGCTTTTAACACTTAAGATCTAAGCAGTTTGTCAGTTATATCAAATCTATGACTGTCTTTTTGACCAGATATAATTTTCTGGTTAAAGTGAGAAATCTGGGTTTGAGTTACAGTCACACTAGTATTTTTAAACTCTGAGCATTTGAATTTAGATAGTGTTGTTAATTTGAAAACTTTATGTCTAAGAGATTAATGTTTGCTATAAAAACTGAGATAAGAAACCAGCTGATCTTGTTCACATTCATTTATGGATAAGAGATTACTTTGAAGTATAGGTCATTATTATATTTGGGTATTTTATTTGGGGTAATATATAGTCATTGAATGGAGAAGGAAATGGCAACCCACTCCAGTATTCTTGCCTGGAGAATCCCGTGGATGGAGGAGCCTGGTGGGCTACAGTCCACAGGATCGCAAAGAGTCAGACGCGACACAGTGACTTCATTTTCACTTTTACTTTCATACTCACTGAAGATAAGCAAGAAGATCTATTAAGAAACTATGAGTCTTTCTTTATGGGGGAAGTATTAATAGTCTATGACCAGTGACTAAGGGAACAAATCATGTTGCATAGTGTTGAAAAATAATATTTGAATGTCTGAACTTAGCAAATAGAGCCACCTCATTACAAAATCTTTTGTCTTTATGTAAGACTTCTTGGTGTCTGAAAGTCCGTTCTTTAATGTATGTTTTTATATTATACATATGCTAAATATATTTTAAAATATAGTACATTTAAATATTAGATTATTAACTTTGACAGAGCATGGAAGGACACCTTATAAATTTGAAAATAAATAGAAGTTACTCCAGTTAAAGGTCAATTAGATATTAAAGTGAAGTGTCTCAAATTCTATAAAGCTGAGTTGAACATGGGATAGAGTTTACATACAGGAACTCGTTCATCCATCCTGCATTGCGTGGGTGTGTTCAGTCACTCGGTCGTGTCCGACTCGTTGTGGCCCCATGGACTGTAGCCCACCAGGGTCCTCTGTCTGTGGGATCTTCCAGCAAGAATACTGGAGTGGGTTGCCATCTCCTACTCCAGGGGATCTTCCTGACCAAGGGATCGAGCTCAAGTCTCTTGACTCCTGCGTTGACGGGTGGATTCTTTACCACTAGTGCCACCTGGGAAGCCCTGTTCATCCACTGCATTAGTTATGTATTAAGTGATACACAGAGAAGGAATATGTAGGAGGTCTTTGAGTACTTTCTAGAACTTCTTGAGAGTGAAATAAGAATGAAAACATACTGGACAAAATCGATACTTTGAATGAAAAAAATAGCCTTTCTGCATATAAACCATAAGCAATGAAAATCACTAGGGTGCAATCCTTAATATAGCCGTAGTGTTTATGGCCTGATAAATGGTGCCTGTTCCACCACAGAATAATTCTAATAACTGGACAGTTCCTCAAATCTGTCTTTTTCTCAGGTGTAGCGCTGAATAAACATCCTGAAATTCTTAATCATCTTATTCTTTTGTAAAAGTTCTTCTTTCTGTCCTCCAGGGTCATTTCTCATTCTTTCTTGGCTAGAGTCACATACCAGTCACGCCTCCCTGTTACCACACCCAGGTCACTAAATTTGTTCCCTTGCAAATTCCTGAACCAGTTGGGGATGGGTTCCTTCAGCTAAGGGCTGCTCTTAGTGCTTGCCAATTCCCCACTCTAATTTCAGTCCAAGGAAAACATAAATTTGAAGGTTTTGAGGCAGCTTGCTGTCTCATGTACATATCCTGTGAAAGTGTTAGTTGCTCAATCATGTCTGACTCTTTGCAGCCCTGTGGACTGTAACCTGCCAGGGTCCTCCATACCAGGCAAGAATGCTAGAGTTGGTTGCCATTTCCTTCTCTGGGAAATCTTCCTGACCCAGGGATTGAACCCAAGTCTTCATAACAGTTACCACACTGCAGCTAGTTATCTAGATATCTGCTTACTGTATCTGCCTCTGGGCCATTCCCTACCTTGTTCATCATATCTTTGGCATCTACCTTGATACAATTGAATGAATATGTTAACTAATCCACTGCTTTTTAACCCATGTGGCAGGAGAGGCTGAAGGAGAGCGATCTGCATGCAGGATGTTACCTGTGCTTCCCGAGGAGATGACACCCTGAGCAGCTACCACTTGCGCTTGGTTGTCTCGGCTCACCCTCCCTGTTTCCAAAGGATGGTCACTTGACTGATCCAGCCAGCGTCTTTGGCCAATGACTTCCTCTTACTTGGCCTTTCTAGGCAGTGTTCAGATTATAATCAGGCTTCCTAGGTGGTTTTTTTTGCTTTTTGGGCAAAGTCCCAAATGCCTAATAATTAGTATTTTGTCTACTTAGCTGTTATGCTTCTCATGGCAAATGGACACTCCAGGCTCCTGTAAATTGTATCACTTTGAAGCCAGTTTTGATGAAATCAGATAGGATGTTAGAAGAGCCCTGTTGAGGACTGGACCCAGAGTTCCGGGGGTGTCTGTTGTAGCTGCCCTTTGAAGTCTTTTTTTTTTGAAGTTTTGCTCAAGACCCATTTCTGTGAAGTCTTTATTTCACATTTAATCCAAGAGAATCTCTGTTCTCTAGAACTTAACTATAACCTTTTAGAGACACACATGTATAAACCATTTGAGTGATGATGCAAGGCAGGAGTTGATTGCGTGTTAAAATAGTACATTAAAAGGCTGAGTGAAAAAGTTCTAAAAGATGAAAAAGGTGAAATGAGTGGTACTGAATGTAAGTGGTTTTACTTGGAGTGGTGGGATGGTACTTGGTGGTTTTGAGCTGAGCCCTGGAGAAGGGATGGGATTGGGATGGATGAGTGAGGAAGAAAGGGCCAGGGAGCACTGGGAGTAGACGCTGAGGCTGGAAAGAAGAGGTGTTTATGATAGAGGCCAGGCAAGCTGGTTAGGGGGTCTTGGTAGGAGAGATGTTTGGGTAGAGCAGGGAGGGGCCAGGTGGTGGAAAACCTGGGTTTCTAGCTGGAGCCATTTGCAGTATGAAACGGAGAGATTGGTGGAGGAAATAGCTTGGAGAGGTCACCTCATAGGATGGATTAATTTGCTGTAATAATTCCATAAAGAAGGCTGAGCATTGAAGAATTGATGCTTTTGAACTGTGATGCTGATGAAGACTTGAGAATCCCTTGGACTGCAAGGAGGTCAAACCAGTCAATCCTAAAAGAAATCAACCCTGAATATTATTGGAAGGACTGATGCTGAAGCTCCAATACTTTGGCCACCTGATGCAAAGAGCCGACTCATTAGAAAAGACCCTGATGCTGGGAAAGATTGAGATTAGGAGGAGAAGGGGTGACAGGATGAGATGGTTGGATGGTATCATCGGCTCAATGGACGTGAGTTTGAGCAAACTCTGGGAGATAGTGAAGGACAGGGAAGCCTGGCATGCTGTTGTCCATGGGGTTGCAAAGAGTTGGACTCAACTCAGTGACAGAACAACAACAAAGAACAACAACAAAGAAAACCGTGGTCATGGAGAAAGGAAGGATAGTGCCTAAAGCAGTCTAGGTGTAGGTGGCTAGAGACCTGGTGGGCCAGTAGGGGGACTTGAAAGGATCACATTTTATGAAATGATGAGCCTTTGCAATTGAACAGAAAGGTAAGAAAGGATTGTTGTTGATGTTGCTTAGTCGCTTAGTCATGATTCTTTGTGACCCCATGGGCTTTAGCCCACCACGCTCCTCTGTCCATGGGATTTCCCAGGCCAGAATACTGGAGTGGGTTCCTGTTTCCTTCTCCAGTGGATCTTCCCGACCCAGGGATCGAACCCACACCTTGTGCTTTGGCAGGTGGATTCTTCACCGCCGAGCCACCTGGGAAGCCCAAGAAGAGATACATATTAGTAAATAAGTGAGCAAATAGATTCTGAATATGAAGGCACTGCAGAGAGTAATATGCTAGGTTATATATATATATATATATATGTATGTATGTTAAATATACAGTGTTTCGCCCAAAATGTGCTGCCGCTTTTTGTTACCTCTTTGTTCTTCAGGACTCAGCTCAGAATCTTGCCAACGCCATCAGCGTGTGTTTCTCTAGTCTTGTGTTGACCACTGTCAAGCACTCACCATGTTGAATTCCTGCTGACCAATCTGTCTCCTCAGCTAGACCAGGAGCTCCCTGAGATCAGACGCGGTCGTTGTGCTCCAGCACCTCCTCATACATTAGACATTCAGATGTCTGTGGGATGCATTATATGCTATTACGTTTTCTTGCTGCTTTCTCTGGAGCGTTGCAAGTAGCCCTTTTAATTGATTATTACTTATCTTACTGCCATCTAGATAATAATCAGCGAGTGTCCTAAATGATGCTGAGGGCCCTCTGCTTGCTCTGTTGGTTTTCATTGGACAGATGTTTGCAGCTTACAACCACTGTATCGTGTGTCTTAAAGACAGTAACATGTGCAGACTTTGATTTCTTGATGGAGTAAGTAACCCCAGGTGAGATACATCAGCCTGATGTCAAGGTTTAAGTACCTCAGAGCCACGGAGGCGGCGATGCTGGTGTGCCCTCACCCCGTTACTGTGCAGGTTCCCTGGAGAAGTGCAGCACGCACAGCATTCTTCACCTCCTTTACTCAGGCTCTTTCAGGGCTGGTGAGAATGGAGTTCATTAGAAGGGAAATACTATTTTTACTTTGCTTTTACTTGCGTGTTTTTGCTTGGAAGTATTTTTGTGTGTTAGGAGCATCATCCGTTTGGCCAGTGCTTGCATTTTGCATATAGTGACTGTTGAAAGCATGTGCTTTCTCTGAGAGCTGTGTGTGAACACTAGGAAGAGAGCATTTTGATGTAAAAAGATTCTGAGTTTTCCAAACTCTTCTGTTTAGGTAAATGCTAGTTGTCCGAATCAGTGAAGATGCAGCCAACATTTGTTGCCTCATCTCTAGCCGGGGAGAGTTTAGGGACCTTCTCAGCCTCTTTCTCTTCCTCACCGTTCTTAACACCTGCTCACGATAGGGGGACTGCATTCTTCTTGCCCTGATGCTCCACACTGTGACTCTTAAGGAATTCCTCTTTAGGAAGCACTTTATTTTTCTCTTTTTCTTGCTCTCAAGCTCTCTTGCAGTGTAGGATTTAGGAGCTGAAGCTGCTACTGGGAACGAGTTGGTCTTTGCCTTTCTGTTTTCCCCTGGTGCCTCCTGACGGTTTAGAGGGGGAGGGCAGGGGTGCCTTCTAGAAAGTGGGAGGACAGCTCAGCTGTCAGCACCTGGCGTTTTGGCAGAGGGTGACAGGGCAGGGAGGATAGTCACGTGGGCAGGGGGCCACAGGAGTTTGCCGACTGAGGAACTTTATCTGGGGTGGGCCTGCCCTAGGTTGCTGGGTGTTAGAGTTACGGGTGAAGAGGGCTCTGCAGAAAAGCCAGGGCTGTGGGTGGGGCCTCACTGGTTGTAGATTTTATGACTGTAGATGCTACCTGTGACCCAGATCAGGACTCATGTCCTGGCTTCCTCTTGGAAATTCTTTTAATCATCTTTTGAAGAATCACGTGGTAAAAACATACAAACCTTAACTGGTGAGTGTCTCAGAAGGAAATTTCCAGTATAGATTAGAGGCCTGAATGTTTGAAAGAACCATATAGGTCTGCTTTGAAGGTGGGAGCAGATGCATTGTATGGAATGCTTTCAGCTTTTCTTGACTTCAGTTTTCCAGTTCCACTTAGAGCGGACCTTTGGGTTTTTATTTCTGACTTGTAGAGCAGTTTCTGTCTTGTTCTGTTCTAGCATAGTGATGCTCCACATTCTTTCCCCATGCGGTTCCTGTGTGCCCCACTCATAGAAACTCAACACACTGCGATGGTGGGATTCCCAGGGAGGGAGAGGTTGGGATATACTTTTCTGAGAGGCTGAGCGGGGAGGGGACGGCTGACCAACCATACTTTGACTTGGAAAGCCCTCCTCTCTCTTTGGGAATTACCGATATGGCAGTAGTATCTGGGTCCTAACGATGGCAAGGTGATGAGTAATTTTTAGTTTGGAAAAGCTTTTTGGTTGTGTTTGGAAAGCTGCCCTGTCTGAATATAACCTCATGGTCATCTGTGGGAGTTCGGTGGTGGCCATTCAGTCTCAGCCCACCGCCCTGTTTCTCTGTTCTGTGGTGATGGAGGCCTGTTACCACCAGTTGCTTGGCAGGAGCTGGCCGGGTAGACTGGGTGTCTGCTCAGACTGCTTTCTTCATTTGGTTGAGTTGGGTTGGACAAGGCCTGTAAGGAGTTGGGGAAAAGGTAGTGAAATTGGATTTTGCCTGCTTACAATGTGACCTTGGGCAGGTCACCGCCTAAACCTTTTAGACTTGAGTTTTCCTCCTGAGTAAAGGGGAGGAGTCTGGATAAGAATGAATTGCTGGGGTGTTGGAGATGACTAGGATAGGCATTTGCATTCCCAGTGTCCGATTTGTTTTGCTCCTAGAATTCTAGGTATTCAGTTTTTAGGATTCTTTCAGCAGTATTTGCCTGGGAAGCAATGCTGCCCAGAGCAGTGTAAATATTCACACATCCCGGCATAGCCCCATCCCTAACCACCCGCCCACCCCAATACACGTGTGAAATATGAATCTGTATATAGTGAGGAAGCACTGTGCTCATTGCCATGGGTTTTTTTCTGCAGAGCTTGCTGCCAGTCAGCTAAAGAGACTCCCGGAGTAGTTGTAGTGATAATGTCACAGGAGCAAGAGAGAAGCCTGGCACCTTTGGGAGACCTGCTGATGTGTAATTTCTCCACCTCTCCCCCCCCTTTTTGAACCTGTTCTGTTAATAATTGCACCTAATTACATATCTTTGGTCTTTTTACTGTTTATAATTCAAATGCTACTTAAAGCCGATTGTTTGCGTTTTGTGTGCTGTAAATCCTGGGCTGCCGTCTGAAGCACAACTTGCTGGTTGTGTGTTATCATCTTGGGTTAAGTGCTGTCTCATTGCTTTGCAGGCTGCCTGCTGTTTCCCGGGGAGATCATGAAACGAGGTCGCCTTCCCAGCAGCAGTGAGGATTCTGACGACAATGGCAGTAAGTCCTGCTTTGTTGTTCTTGGAGCCTACCAGGGTTTGGGTCCATGTAAAAACAGGATTTTTTAATGTAATGCTTTAAAGAGCTGAGGTGCTTCATGTATCAGGGAGGTCAGAAAAGAGCCAAGGCCTGAGTATCACATCTGAGTGGGATACTGCAGGTCTTTATCTTCCTGGGTGAGGTTGAACGCAGGCGGCATTCCTCAGGCTTCCTGTTTGTTGTCCAAAGGTGAATAATCCAGTTTCCAGAGTCACTGGTGTGTCTGTTTTTCCTAAACATCATTTACAGCACCTCACAGTTGTTCTTTATGAAAAGGGAACTTAATCGAAGCCAGTTAATTATTAACTAGTCCAGCCTGATACAAAGGGAGATTGGGCTGCCTGGTGTGATGTGAAAATATCAAGCACAGGTTTTTAGTAGGTCACGAGTCAGTGCTCTTCAGTGGATTTGTACATGACTGTATTTAATAATACTACTGTCTGCGACTCAGCTCTCTGGCATCCTCATATTTTCACAGTGCAGCTGAGAACCAGAAGTTAGTTGGCTTCCAGGCAGTCAAAATAAATGTCACACAGTGTCTGTGTATTGGGAAGCTCACAGACGACCCAGGGAAGAGTGTCTTTCAGATAACAAGGAAATTTTGAACCTAGCAGTGTGCCTGAGCTCTGGCCCATTATCTTATGTTTTGTATTACAGATCAGATTTGGGAAATCTTGAAAGAATGCTTGCTCTGCTGAGTGATGGGAAAGGTATTGGGCCTGTTTACAAGGAACTCTGTCTTTGACACATTACTCTCCATCAGAGCTGGATCTTATCAGGACAGTTGGAGATGGCTTTCTTATGCACTGTGGAAATGAATATATGTAGAAGACACACATTCAGAGGAGGGAGGGGCCAGGGAAGGAGTATGTAGGAATATATGTAGAAGACACACATTCAGAGGAGGCCAGGGGCCTCCTCTATAGAGGAGACGGGAGTTGAGCAGTCCTGAAGGATGAAATTGTTTTATGCAAACTGTTGTTTTTCTGTGCTCCAAGTTTTGGCAGATTCAGTTAAGTTCATTTCAGTTGCTCAGTTGTGTCTGACATTGTGAACCCATGGACAGCAGCACTTCAGGCCTCCCTGTCCATTGCCAGCTCCCGGAGTTCACCCAAACTCATGTCCATTGAGTTGGTGATGCCGTCCAACCATCTCATCGTCTCTTGTCCCCTTCTCTTCCAGCCCTCAATCTTTACCAGCGTCAGGGTCTTTTCCAATGAGTCAGTTCTTTGCATCATGTGGCCAAAGTATTGGAGTTTTAGCTTGAGCATCAGTCCTTCCAATGAATATTCAAGACTGATTTCCTTTAGGATTGACTGGTTGGATCTCATTGCAGTCCAAGAGACTCTCAAAAGTCTTCTCCAACACCACAGTTCAAAAGTATCAATTCTTTGGCACTCAGCTTTCTTTATGGTCCAACTCTCACATCCATACATGCCTACTGGAAAAACCATAGCCTTGACTAGACGGGCCTTTGTTGGCAAAGTAATGTCTCTGCTTTTTAATATCCTGTCTAGGTTGGTCATAACTTTCCTTCCAAGGAGTAAGTGTCTTTTAATTTCATGGCTGCAATCACCATCTGCAGTGATTTTGGAGCCCAGAAAAATAAAGTCTGCCACTGTTTCCCCATCTATTTGCCATGAAGTGATGGGACTGGATGCCGTGATCTTCGTTTTCTGAATGTTGAGCTTTAAGCCAACTTTTTCACCCTCCTCTTTCACTTTCATGAAGAGGCTCTTTAGTTCTTCTTCACTTTCTGCAGATTAAAAGCAGCAGAATTAAAAACAGCAAAATTAAAAACAGCAAATTAGAAAGCAAGGCTTTGCTGTGGGCAGCACACTGACAGCCAGCAGAACTATTAGAAACAGAAGAACTCAAACATAGTTTGATTGGAGCTTTGGGTGCAGGCATGGAGCAGCTCGGAGGAGAATTGGTGGTGATGGGAAAGCTGTGACCAGATGGGGAAGGGCTGTGACCCTCCCGGACAGACAGTGGGAGCTGACCTTTGGCACTCCCACTGGGAGTGAACTGGGTGAGGAAAGCAGAGGCCCAGGTGTGAGCGCTCCAGGCAAGGGGCTTGCCTTCTGTTTCAGGGGACTGTGTGAGGGGGCTGTACCCCACCTGTGGGAGCCGTTGGGAATGCCTTCTGAACTTCTTGGTACTTGTTGGTTCATGGCCCTCACTACTTGTTTTCTTTAATATTTACTTAGGCCTTTTACTCCTTGAGGCAAAAACGAGCTTAGGTATCCCTTTTCTGCACCTCTGGTGCCTGTCAAAGTGTCCTCTGGAGTTGTATGCACTCAGTAAGTGCTTGCTGAGTACACAGTGTCGTCCTGCAGCAATTGCAAAAAGGAAACATTGCTTTTTAGGTTCAGAATTAATCAGAAGAAGTGTTCATGAATTACTTCCAGTGCTTGATGAAAGGCCCAGAGAGGCCTCTTCCCCTGCATTTTTGGTTGAGGAACAGGTCTATGCTTGCTCTGACTCGGGCCTCTTGTCCACCTTGGAAGGGCTGAGTCACAAAAGGTTCTTCTCTCAGACTTAGACCCTTCTGCTTTCTGGAGTAGAGCTGCCCAATAGAAGGGAAATGTTGCAGTATAAGTAAGGAACTGAGTTTTAAAATTTTATTTAATCTTAATTAAAATTTAGAAAGCCACATGGCTAGTGATTACCGTAGTGGACAGTGTAGTTCTGGACCCTGGCCCAGTCCAGGCCTCGTCAGCTGCCCAGAGGCCCTTCCATTCATCATTGCCGGCAGACGTAACGAATCCCACAGCCTTTGTGGCTTAAACAACAGACATTTACTTCTCATGATTCTAGAGGCTGGAAGTCCAAGGTCAAGATGTTGGCAGGTTTGCTTTCTCCTGAGGGCTCTCTGCTTGGCTTGCAGACCGACTGCCACCATCTTACTGAGTCTTCACAGGTCTTTCCTATGACCATGTGCATCCTTGATGTCTCTGTGTTTAAATGTCCTCTTGTGATCAGTGACATTGGATTGGGACCCATCATTTTAATCACCATTTTAAAGGCTTTATCTCCAAATAATATAATACAGTCACATTCTGAGATACTGGAGGGTTATGTTTCAACATAAGAAATTTGGGGGGGACATAGTTCAGCCCATAGAAGACCAGATGCTTCATCTAAACCTGTTTTTTCACCCAGAGCT
Organism: Bison bison bison; assembly: GCF_000754665.1. Classification (NCBI taxonomy): domain Eukaryota; kingdom Metazoa; phylum Chordata; class Mammalia; order Artiodactyla; family Bovidae; genus Bison; species Bison bison. The sequence continues at coordinate 3,365,996 of NW_011495026.1, read as the reverse complement.
CTAGGAGGAAGAAAGGTGTCCAAAGTCCCCACCAAAAGTGTATCCATCAAGTCACCTTCTTTGTAATGGGCTGGTTTTGGCCTCCAGCTAATATGTTTGTGTCTGTGCTGGTCTCCCTGCAGACTAAGGTAGATATTTATGATGTGCTGGAGGGTTAATGTAGGTAGACCACGAAGCTGGTTTTTCTTCTGCCCTGGGCTCCACATGGAAATTGAGCGGTGGTGGTAGAGGATGAAGACGATAGCTGCTCATAGAAGGAAGGCAGGCTGGCCTCGTCATGGTTGACCCAGGGGAAAGTGTGTGGTGGTACTTTGTGGCTGTGCTGCCATCTCGGCCTGCTGATTTGGTCGTTAGGGTGGGTGATGGTTGTGGCAAACAGCTCTCATTTAGAACCCTTAGAATGCTGGGTCATGGAGACACGTGCACACATCTACAGCATAAACACACTTTGCACCTTCTCTGAGGGCGGCTGCTGTCCCGTGTGGGCCTCTGCCACCAGCCTGCCTGTGTGCGTTGGATGCCATCCTCTCATGTAGGCACGCGGTGGGTGTGAGTAGGGTGCCTTCTGCCTCTGCACTCAGGTACCCAGAGCTGAGCCTGCCCTTAGTTGAGTCTGGGTGCTTGGAAGCCTTGCTCATAACAAGGGCTGTGTCAGTGCAGTGGCCACTCCCCAGCCTTTCCAGCCTGCATTTCTGACAGAAGTTTGGCAGCAGCTCCCAGCCCAGCGCCTCACATGTCCAAGTGGAGAAGAGACAGCTGCAGACATCAGCTTGCGGCCCCCACATAGCCCTGGCTGGGCCCGGCTGGCCTCCTGGGCCGGAGCCCTTTGCTTTGATTTCTGGCTTGGTGCAGGGGAATAGCTGCATGGTATTTACAGTTGGGGATGCACAGGCACTGTCTGCGCCATGCAAGCCCGCCTCCAGCTGCAGGCATAGCTGTGGGAGCCTTTCTCCAGGTGCCCTGGACTGCCAGCCTCGCAGTTGGATGAAACCGTGTTGGAGTGTTTGCGGGCTGGGCTCCTGGGACGGGGTGGCTCAGCCAGTCTCGGAAGTTTAATGCCTTGTGCCAGGGTGCAGCCTCGGGACACAAGCGCTTTATCTCTTCCGAGTCCTTGGGCCTTCGTCTTCAGGGGTTTTGGCAAATGCAACAGTGGGGCTAGTTTCAGTGTTTCCACCCAGCCTGAGGGGGGAGGAGAGGAGCTGGAGCTGGAGCTGGTCATCAGTGGCCAGTGATTTAATCAATCACGCTTGTATAAAGAAGCCTCCGTACAATCCTGAAAGCACAGAGCTCGGTGAGCCTGCAGGTGGTGGCCCTGCGCTGGCTGGCAAGAACGGTGCACTCTGAGAGCCCTCGGATGCCAGTGCCCTTTGCCCAGGCCTTGTCCTGTGCGTCTCTTTATTGGCTATTGATTCATCCCCCTCAGTATCTTTTTTATAATAAATTGGTTATCTAGTATGGAACGTGTTTCTTTGAGTTCTGTGAGCTGCTCTGACAAATGACTCGAGGAGAGGGTCTTGGGAACCTCTGCCAGTCAGAGGCACAGGTAACAACCTGGGCTTGGCAGCTGGCCTCTGAAGCGGATGGTGGTCTTGTGGGACTGAGTCTGTGGAATCTAGTTCTGTCTCTGTGTCAGAATTGAGTTGAATTCTTGGACATCCTGCTGGCACCTGACAGTTGCTTGTTAGGATGTGGAAGCTTCCACAAGCGCATATTGGAATTGGGTCTAGGAACCATTTTTGCCTCATGCCTCAAATTTCAGGGCTGCGTTGACCTCCCTGTGGGAAGGTCTTGGGTGAGGCGAGGGGCTGCGGAGCCAGGAGCCTTGTGGACGCCTTGCCTGGTCTGCCGGTTTCCACACCTGTGCTGACCCTGAAACACTTCTGTCTTTTCCAGTTACCCAACCAAGTTCTGCTCCCTCAATTGTGATGACAAAGACACAGAAGAAAGTCAACCAACTAATTTTTCACTTAGCAATGCAGGTTGTTGAGTGACAAACATGAAGTTATGTGAGGACTTTGGTTTTCCTGGGCTCTCTCCAGCTTACAGATAAACAGTGAAGAAGCACCAAAGTTTTTAGTGGATGAAACATGCTTTCTCATTTGGACCTTTTGTGTTACATGTTTTTAATAACTTGCTTTCACTTTTTTTTTTGTTTGTTTATTTGACTGTGCTTGGTTTCCTTCATGACAAGTCTTCAGAGGTTTCTCAGTGGTTTCTCTTTTGCATAAAGGTTAGTAACTCTGCTTCCGCTTCTATTCCTGTGTGACTGGACCTTTAATTTGCTCCTTTCCCACCATCAGTTGAATCTTGGGACACTGAGGAGTTGTGTAGGAATTCTTGAAATGTGGGAATTTTGGCTCAAGTACTGCAGAATGTGCAGTACGCGTGTCTCCTCTAGGCACGTGGAGATGGCTTTATCCCTTTTCACACCCAGCTTGTGGCTTGTCGACATTGATGGGCAAAGCATCGTCTTGAGCTCAAGGAGCAACTAGCACCTGATCTGCTACGTGGACTTGGACTTAACAGAAGGGCTGGGTGACTATGAAACAAAACATTTGTGTCAGTTGGTTGAAGGCCCAGGTATGTTGAAACATTCCTGGGCCAGTGCTCTGAGCACGCACCCATCAAGCTTTGTGCTTTGGAAGATAAACTGCAGAGCTAACAAGCCATTTTGGGAGGGAAGGGGCTTGGGCTGTGGGAGGTGTGGGGTCAGGCCCTGGTAGAAGGAGCAGTGGTGTGGGAGGCGGGTCTTCTATCACACAGCGCAAGCAAATGGGCACTGTGTTAAATCTGTTCCCTTCTCTCAGACTGGACATTCCGCAGCACCACCTCACTGGTGCAGGGCTGGCCTCGCCTTGCTCTCTCCAGTCTGCACTGTTGTGACATCGACTGGCCCTCTGGGCTCCATACTTGCTGGTCCTAAGCACCTCATTTTGTTGAGCTGGTTTAACACTCCTAAAAACACCAGCGTGGGATTTAGGGTCTAGAAGCGGGGTCTGAGATAGGAGATGCACCATTTGGTCGGGGGTGAGGTTCTTTCGTATTTTGCATTTGTGGTGGGGTGAGCACCCAGCTGTGCTGCCTGCCATTCAGTCTCTGCTGAGCCTTTCGTGCGCTGCACCACCTGGAAGGCTGATGTTGGAGGCGTGTGCAGTATGCAGTAGATTTACTCTTGGGGTTTCCCCTTATTGGATCTAGGGCAAGACAGCATGACTATATTTCGAAGGACAGTGTTGAAGGTAAATGCAGACTAGAACCGGAAAGCAGGGTGAGTAGTGCAGAGCACGCACAGGATCATGCTCGTGATGCTGCGACCTGCGAGCCTTCTGTCGCTTTCATCACCCCTGCATTTCTGTTTTAAGGGAAGATGGGGATAATAAAACAAAGCAGGGCTTCATTTTTCGCTAATTCTTCTCCGTGTTTAATAAGATTAATTGTTGATACTAAAAGTACATGTCAAGAATTTAAAAGTCACTTGTCAGTAGAGTGGACTTAACTCTAGGTAATAGTATCTTGTGTATGGGCAGTAAGTAATTTTAAATGTTACTGCCGAATTTTTAGAGTTCCTAACACTTCTCTTGAAAGCAACAAGAAAATAAAAAAGAAAATTTACTTGCCATATTCTTAGCTTATCAGTAAATGTCAGCACTCTGAAAACAAAAACAAAATATAGAATTTAACCCAGCATAATCTTACACATGGCTTTTCAGGACTAATGAGTGGCCAGTATTTTACTGTAGAGTAAATTGTTGTCTCCTAGTCCTTTCGTGTTAGAAATACTGATTTTTTTTTTTTTAACCCAACATACTTAAAAAGTTCTATATCATAACTTTTTAAAATTAAAAATGAGTGTGAATTCTTCTGCTTGGATCATGGTCTGGGAGGAACCAGAGTGTGGCTGAGAGAGAACTCGTGTAGGGACATCAGGCATTGCTTGGAGGCTCCTGTGGACTTTGTAGATGGAGATGTGTTCTGGTCAGGAAGCAGTGGCCCCACCACGCTGTCTTTAAAGGCATTAGTGCTTTATTTTCCATGACCTCATTTTCCTTGCGCTCGAAAGCCTATCTTCTAATAGGTAAAACAGCGGTACGTTCTTAGTACCTGCCACCTTCCGTTCTTGAGTTATAGTCCTGAACAGCGACACTGTATTTTTGGCTACTTAAAGACATTTTTTAAAACATTAAGAATCTGCCGTGTGCATAGCACTGACTTCGTTAGGTGAACTGTATGTTGTAAATAGTTATTACATAGTTTTAAAGTGAATTAGAGGGAGCAACAAGTATCTGCTGCTGGACGAGGGAGGGAGGGACCAGCTGCTTCTCACTGTTGAGCCAAGTCTAGGTTCAGTACAGACCACCTGCATAGAGTAAAACGGAGCATTTCTTCTCCTTTATTCTAAATGGATGGCAGAAAATCATCAGTTATTTTCTGCTCACACATACATGTTGACATGTTTACACCCATGAAATCATAAAACTGAAGAGAATCCTTCCCTTCCCTCTTTCCCTAGTTAACCTCTGATCTACTTTCTGTCACTATAGATTAGTTTATATTTTCCAGAGTTTTATATAAATGGAATAATATGTACTCTTTTTATCTGGCATTTTTCACTCCACATAATTATTCCCACATTTATCCATGTTGTATGTATCAACAGCTCATTCTTTTTTAATGCCAGATAGTACCCCATGGTATGGATATGCTGCTATTTGGATGGTTTCTGGTTTTTGGCTTTATAAGTAAACTAAGAACATTCCTTATGTCGGTGATAATTTAAGCTTAGCTTTCACCCCAATCTTGCCCTTTCTGCAAGGTGAGTTTAATATTAGTTTTTCTCTTCCTCCTTTTGCATTAGGCAAATTAAAAGGAGGAGAGACAGACTATTTCTGGGTGGACCAGTCTTTCTCTTGGGTAATAGAATTAGATGCCAAATTTGTAGCAGTTTTGAATATCTGTTTTTAAAAACAGGCAACATTTTTCAAGAATGTGAAAGCAGTCCTAGGAAAAGTTTCAAAATGATCACCATTCCTTGGACTGAGTTCTGTGCCAGCTGCGTGGAACCTTGAGAACCAGCCTGGAGGTTGTCCCTAACACTTCAGATAGCGATTTGCAGTAGAGGGGCCACCCCTCTGCGCCCTACGTCTCTGCCCCTCCCCGGGCTCCTGGGCAGTCCATCGAGTCTGCTTGTGCAGACTGGCTGGGCTGCTGGAGGGTGGGCCCAAGGATCAGAGGGGGCAAGACAGGCCTGTCTAGAGACTATGAGCTGCCCAGCCGCCTTCCTCTCTGGGTTCCTAATTTGGTTTCTGTCTTCCTTTTTCCAATAATGACCAGATTTAGAACTTCGTGCAAGTCAGACTTACCCCAGTATGCCCAGAATATTCCTTTCAGTGTGGGATTGAAACTTTCTTGTTCATTCAAGAGTCTAAGACTGAACCACTCAGTAGGATTACTGGTAGGAAATCTGTTCTGCTGGCCTAACCGCACAGTCAGTTGACCCAATAAACAAGCTCAGGACTGGTCATCAGCGGTAGTGCTTTTGCCTGTTGAGGGACGCTTGGCAATCCCCTTAGTCTCCGTCATGGCAAATCTGATGATAGGCTTACATGCAGAATCTGTTTCTTTATATCCCCAAGGTCCTAAGGGTGCTTTGATTGTGTCCCTTGTCTCTGGAATCTGTAGAGATAAGAGTTTCCTGTTTGAGTGAAAAGTGACTTTGTTGATAGAATGGCAGTCCCCCTCAGGTTTTAGCTATTATTTCGGGGGGAGGGGGAGTGGTGTTAATTTATGGGAAATGCTACAGTCTGTTCAACAGGGAGGAGAGTTATTAGGAAGCTAGACACACTGCAGGTAGTTAGGGTGGTTTTGGATCTCAGGCAGTGATACAGCATCCAGAGACAGGAGGCAGTGACAGGTGGAGAAGAGGGGCTGAGGTGCTGAGGTCCTGGGCAGCTGCATTCCACTCGGCCATTAATTGGATGTGTCCCGAGTTAGGAGAGTTTAGAATGACTCTTAATAGAAGAAGAAGAAAAACAGGGTTGAATAAAATATTGAGCCCAGTTACTGTAGTGCTGAGTTGACCCACCTTAGGAACACCCAGGGCTTGCGTGATGTCTGATCCGAAGAGGGGAGCATGGACCTGGCGCTTGGGAGGGACACTAGTGTGGGAATGCTGGTCTGACAGTCTCCCAGGTGAGACTATGGGTGTAGACGAGCCCTCCCCGGGGAAGGACATCCAGAGCAAGAGGAACTCAGACATTGTGGCATTAAGGAGACATAGGCGGCCTGGTGGAGCTCCTCATTTCCATGATTTAGCGGGGGAAGGGGCCACATGATGGGATAAGAGCATCCTGTCCTCTGAACTCAGAGAAGGGCCGATGCTGGCAGGCATTTTCTGGGATGGGGGAGCAGGCAATTTTAAAGGAGATTTGGCCGCAGCCCCTAGTCTGTGGCAGGTCGGAGTTTTCCTATTGTAGGAATTGCTAAGTTCGTTTGTGGAGTCAGAACTTTTTTCCTAATGTTTTAGGGTATGAGTTTAGGATATAGCACAATGCTGTTAGCGTTTAAAAAGTTCCTGAAAGTTTTTTTAAAAGCTTCTGGATTTATATATACCACTGTGAGACTCTGAACCTCTGAAGAAGTGCGGGCTTATGGATGAAGGCACCAGCTGCATGGTGCGCTTGAGCGCCTCTTCCCTCTGAGAGTGTGCTATGATGCAGCGGCCCTAACCACTGGCTGCGGAGTGGTCTTGCTGGCTTGCTGTGGGAAGTGAGTGTGGGAGTGGAGGAGCTCTTGGGGAGAGGGGAGAGCTCGGCGGGGCACTGGCGGTCTCCTGGGGTGGCACTGAGGGCGCCTTGCTGCGAACACTCAGTGGTGTGTGTACCTCTGATTGATTGCTTTTCTTGGGACATTTGTGTCTTTAGGCCTGTCGACTACCTGGTCCCAGAATTCCCGATCCCAGCACAGGAGAAGTTCCTGCTCCAGACCTGAAGATCGAAAGCCTTCAGAGGTAATTTCTGAGTGCTGGTGTGACTGTGCATGTCCTGCGTGTGTGTGTGTGTGAGTGCATATGGTTGACACACACACCTGATTGTTGATACTGATGTCAGTGCGTTCTTGGGTAAGTTATGTAACCCCTCTGTTCCTCAGTTTCCAAATCTGTAAGATGGGGATAATGCAGGTGTTCACCTTACAGGATCCTTATGAGGATTCAGTGGATTAATACACAGAGGTAAATTGTGCTCAGTACCTGTTAGCTGTTATTAATGATATTGTTCAGTATTTTTGACTGAAAAATCCCATGGACAGGAGCCTGGCGGGCTCAGTCGGACATGCTCTGTAGGCAGCTGGTCCCTGTGTGAGAGCACCGGTCCCCATTGCTGGAAGCCCTCCCGGTGTCGGCGCTGGGCAGTCTGGGTGGTGCTGGCCTTGGCCCTGACCTGCGTTTTGTTCCAGGTTGTTGTTGTTTTTTTTAAGTTTCTGAGTTGAAATGACTTCATACTTGAAGTGCTGAGGTTCAGCGCTGCTGGGGACCTCTGATATCAAGTCCGTTTGAGGGCATCTGCCTCAGTCTTGAGCACCCTCTCCCGAGTCTCTAGTGCAGAAAGAGTGGGGTAACTGCCTTTTCTCTTCTTGTTGCTTCAGTTTGAATTTTTTTTCTTCTTTGGCAGATTCCCTTATTAACACTGATACTTATCAGACTTGTTGGAATATGTTTTTAACTAATTTGCCTCCTGAAGATGTAGAGCTGAGACTTGAAAGGACTTCTCTCTTTAGGGCTGGGGAGGGCGTGGCTGACAGTTCACGCCCCTGGGGCATGGGCCCCTGGTCTCACTTGTGCTTTTGTGGAAGGTGCACAGCCAGGTTCCTGCCAGTTCCTGGGACTTCAGTGACATACAGGGGGAAAGTCCAGATCCAAAATGGCAGGCTGGAGACACGGCCCTTTTATTCAGACCCTGCCTCAGACTTTATTATGGTGACGTTTATTAAAGTGATCACCAACCTGAAAAGTCACCAGGAAAAACAAATATGGACCTATTAGCAGGCATATAATGTGAACCGTACTTCGCAGCACAAGAAAGAACTCCCTGTCCCAAGAAGAGAGAGTTCAGCATTGTGACTTGTGTAAACAGAGTAGCTTACAGATGCAGGCTTACTTCGTGCCAAATACAACTTGGGGTGGTGCTAATGCCAGGGTCAGCACTTCCTCTTGTAGCTCTGAGACCCGAGTGGACTGAGGCAAGGCCCTGGTGGGAAGGCTCCATCAGGAGCAGCAGGCGTGAGGGGACTCCTTTTGTGGTTGGTCCCTCCTTGACCTGCTGTGAGGCACTGAGGTGCTCTCTTGGCAGAGGGTACCTTGGAGTCTTGTGGTCTGTTTTTGGCAGGGTGAGGAAAGGGTGGTAGCTTGCTTGCTTCTTTTTCTCTCCTCATCCTCTCCTTCCCTGACAAATGCTGCTTACCTAGCAGAAGTTACACTAGGTGAAGGAGTGCAAACACATTCTTTATAAGCTCATTTCTGCCTGGATTCCACTGGTCTGTCGTTGCTTCTCTCCTAGATTTTTGCAGCCTTTGCTCTTCCTGGTATTGACCACCCAAAACCTGCCCTTCCAGACACCTTGCTGGAAGCTCTGATGCCCAGCGGGCAGGGGCTGGGTGGAGGCAGCCTGAGGGTGGGAACAGAAGCCCTGGTGGCCCTGGGTTTTGGCTTGGTGTTGTTACAGGGTTAGTGGAGTTCTAGTTCTTAAACATTTACCAGGAAGTTGCCCTTGAGAGGAATGACTCCCTCCAGGGGTTTTTAGGCACGCGTCTTCAGCAGCCTGCTTGCTGACTTGGGAGTCTCTTAGCAGTTTCCCAGGGAGGACACTGAGGCTCTTGTGTCGTTGCTGGTGCAGACGTGGCCGTCTCGCAGAGCCAGGGAGGGAGTGAGGGCGTTGAGCTTCTGCTGCTCCCATCCTAAGCACGGCCCAGGGTATTGGCAGGCCCAGGGGTTTCCTCAGTAGGTAGACTGGTTCTCTGTTGAAACAGTGACCTGGTTACATGGCAGTACCATGGTTACCCTGCAGCTGCCAGTGCTCTGAAGAAGAATGCAAATACCCAGTGTCAGTGACCCTTTGCTCTCCCTGTCCAGGTGTTTAGGACAGACCTGATCACTGCCATGAAGCTCCATGACTCCTACCAGCTGAACCCGGACGAGTACTACGTGCTGGCGGATCCCTGGAGACAGGAGTGGGAGAAAGGGGTCCAGGTGCCAGTGAGCCCTGGGACCATCCCCCAGCCTGTGGCCAGGTAGACGTACCTTGGAGAGGGGCCACCCCTCCCCCACCAACGGTCTTACTGCCCTGCCAGCCAGCCGGCTGTGGGGAGCAGTGTGGAGTTAGCAGTAGGGCTTCTGGGGGAATAAGAAAGGTGGTAGAAACACGCCTCGGGTCCGCAGGTGGTGCTGTGGGCCTCCACCTTGGAAGGTGCTGCTCTCCTTGAGAGGAAGGTAAATTCCAGGACTTCCTGGAAAGTGGGGGGTGGGGGGGGACGCCTGGATGTAGGCACAGTGGCTCCCTCTTCTGGAGGCCGCTCTCCTGGGGAGGGGTGTCTGCCTGTCGTCCTGCTGGGTCAGCGCCACCTCTGGGGGAGGACGGGGGTGAGCAGTCCTGTCAGGTTAGGGCTATGTGGATGGGACCTTAGAGTTCTCCCTGGATAAACTTTGCCCACATGTTGTTAGAGACTTTCTCTGGATTTTACTTCCAAACCACTTTTCCCCTGAAAGGTTTTGAGGGTCAGGCTTTGATGACCTGCCTCAGCATGAAGCTGGGCTTGTTTGCTCACCTGTCTGAGGCTGCTCACAGGGAGAGAGCGCCCGACTTCACCGCCACCTCAGCTCCCTGCTTTGCGAAACGTCCTCTTTCACCATCACTGAGTGTAGCCTGAGTTTACCCTCAGCCCTCGCCCCCATCATGGCCTCAGGCGCTTGAGATGATCGAGCCTGATTATTGGGTTAGGGGTCCCTGGGACAAATGTCCCCATAAGTGCACAGGATTAAATGACCCTCCCAGGCCGGACTGCCGTCTGGGAAGTGAGTGGAATGTTCCCTGGGCTCTTTAGGTTTCACCCACCCCTGGGGCACAGCACCACCTAACTGCTCAGCGCTGGCATCCCCAGTCCCAGGCATTCTGAGCCCAGCAAAGGACAAGTAAACACCCACACAGCTTGTGGAAGTTTTCACCTGAAACCCTGCCTTTAGTTGAGTAGGAGGAAAAACTCCCTTAAATTTGCCTATCTCAATGTCATATATTAATAGATAAAGTCACTCTGGTATTATAAGGGTGATGGAACTATGACGGACTCCTTGGACAGCTGGGTATAAATGCAAACTGCCGGCGCCCTGAGACCTGGAGGTGGAGGGATGGTGTGGATGTGAGCGGCTCCTGGGCCGCCATGGTCTCTGGTCAGCAGTGGCTGGACCTTCTCACGTGCTGTCTTTCTCCTGAGCGGGTGTGAGGGCAGCAGTTCTCCAGGTGTTCACAGGTGGAAGTATGAGGAGCAGAGGGACCTTGCCTTCTCTCCTGGGATCCCAGGTGTGTGTTGGGAGTGTCCCTAACTTGGCCGGGACTCTGATTCTCAGGCTGCCTGGAGATGGCCGAGGCCCGAGTTTTAGCCCTGGAGGGGATGGTTCCTCCCTCGGCTCCCCAGTGCGCCGCTGTACCCGCTGTCTGTGTGGCTGCTCCTGTCTCTTCTGTGTCCCAGAGAACCCCGTGCTTGGTGGTCTCCAGCAGGGGCGGGCAGGCCTGGATTGTGGAGGGGGATCAGTCGTTAACCCTTGACACTTAGGGCGGGGTGCATTCTTGTGTGTGTGCGCTGCTGTCAGATGGCGGCAGGCACGCAGGGTCCTGGGAAGCCACACGGAAGAAGCTGGTGGTGACAACTTCGGTAGTTTTGTCACTTGACATCTAGTTTTATTTTAGGGGCTTTAATGACTCTACTGTATTTTATTAGCAGTGATGTTAGGGTGTTAACTCTCTTAACCAGGTGGTGACCTGGGGTTTGAGGGTCAGAGGTGGAAGCTCGCCTGGGGCCTTCTGACAGACAGACTTGCTTCCTTGTGGCAGGAAGGGTAACCCCGCTGCCTTGTTTTCTTCTTAACCAGGGTCGTATCTGAAGAGAAATCCCTCATGTTCATCAGGCCCAAGAAATACATTGTCTCGTCAGGCTCCGAGCCTCCGGAGCTGGGCTACGTTGACATCCGCACACTGGCCGACAGTGTGTGTCGTTACGATCTCAACGACATGGACGCCGCGTGGCTGGAACTGACCAACGAGGAGTTTAAGGAGATGGGTGAGAGAGGGCTCTGTGGCCTTGTGTACAGGATGAGTAGAGGCCTGCAGGTGAGGGGAGAAGCTCCTCACCACCTGGGGGCGCCGTCGAGTCTGCGTGTGCTCCCTGGACGAGTGGTGGGCTGAGGAGGGCTGTGAGGAGGGGAGGAGCAGGGCTCCTGGTTCCCACCCTGACCTACAGCCCCGAACCCGCCACTTCCTTACCTCCAGGAAACTAGGGAGGCTGAGCTCTTCGGATCGCTTCTTCAGCGCTGACCTGCTGTTTCTCACAGTAGACTCCACTCCAGCCAAGCGCACCGATTTCCAGACGTAGCGCTTGTGCTTTCACCTCAGCCATCCCCTGAAGTCTTTTGCTAAACCCGAGCGCTCCATTTGTCTGTCCTGGCTTTCCCTGGGTGAAGCCCCACGTTAGCGTGGGTGTCGTGCCCATCGCGATCTAACTGTCTACACATCAGTCAGTTCTTGTGTGTGTGCAGCTCAGGGCTCCTGTACCGCCTTTGCTCGCATCTCCTTGTGTCACCACCAGGATGACACTTGGGTCTCGGCTTACACGCCACTTCTGATTGCTAAGAGTTGCCTGGAGTGTGTGGAGACCGCAAGTCAGTGAGGCCCAGTCTGGGTTCCCTACGAGAGACTGTGAGGATTAATTAGCTTTGTGCTGGAGGTCGAGGTCGGGAAGTGGTGGCACAAGCTCTTTGCAGCCTAGCTTATGTAAGTATGTATGAAATGGTGGATGGATTTCAAAGCCCTGCAGGACTGAGACTGTGTTTATGTGGGTCCCTGAGCCTCGCATGGGGCCTGGCGTGTGACGGGTGCCGCCGCGCCTTCTGCTCCCCAGCCCCTGAGTGGGAAAGACCCTGTGGACTGAGCTGGGAATTTTGACAAAGCTGATTCGTTCCTCATGGTCCTTGCTTTTAGATATTAGTGGCTAGACTGTTAGTAGGTGACAAGGTTGCTTTATAGAATCTGTTCAGAAGTTTCCTCTTGGACAGAATACTATGTTTCAGCTTCATAGACTTTGTGGAAACCCCTGTACGCCACTAGACTGGCGGGGGGGTCCTGAGTTAAGGCAGAGGGACCGACGGCCAGGGGCTGGGGGCTTCTGTGGATGGTGCAAGGGGTGGTGCTGGGTCTCTGTCGGACAGTGAGGCAGTGCTGAACGATTTGGCAGGATAAGTGGTGCAGTTGTCTAACATATACTGAACACATGCTTGAAGACTACCTTGGCTTTCATTGTTTTTTTTAATGGTGAAAATTAATTATAGGGTATAGGGTTGTATTTTCAAAGCCAGTGATGTTTTCAAAACTGGTAGGAAGAATTGAGATGAAAGTGTCTGGCCACGCAGAAACAATCTCGTTATTAAATAGGGTTTGAGATGAGAGGTGGCTTTTTTGAATATGTGTTTATTAGGGCTTATCACAGTGCCAGCACTATTGTGTTCTCCAAGTTTTTAAAAACTGGAAGTGTCAATTAAATTTATGGTAATGCATAAGAGTTGTTGTTGGCTCTGATGACATTTCTGTTGTTTCTTAGATGTGTTTTACTATTTTTTACAGCCTGTTTTTTCTTTCTTGCATGAGTGTTTTCATTGTAGGAAGTTTGGAATACATCCACAAATGGAAGAAAATAAAAGTCTCATCCCACCACTAGTTATAACCATGATAACCACTTGAAGTTTATTTTTGGTCATTTCTTGCATAAGAGTGCATTTTATTTGATTCATAAGGAGCTGTCTTCTTTGCTTCAGAATTGCTTGTATTTCTGTCTTTCATGGGTCTGATTAGCTTATGCATCTCAACTAGTAAATTCAGAGGATGAGGAGGGATAAACCAGGTAAAAACATTTGAGTATTCACAGTGAAATCTGTTCTCAGCACCATTTTAAACATTCCATTCCATTGAAAAAATGGAATGTTTTTTGAAGAACTAACCAAGCCATACTATGTGGTCATGGTTTTGAAGTCTGTTATATGCTGGTTGTTATATATAATATAGTAATGAAATGACAGTCTAATGTATTCAATACTTAACATCCTTGAGCACTTCTGGGATTTATCTTTCACTTTTCTACCTTCCAGTGCTGTGTCTTCAGTACCTGACCATAAAGAACAAACTGTTGTGTGGATATGTCTTTCTCCCTTTTAATTTAAAGATCCTTCCTTGAAAGGGTCAGAGAGATGTTCAACAGATAATATTTGGGACACTCAGGATACATTTATTTATTCATTGTGAATTCGTTAGTATAACTAATATTATAATATTTACTCATGGATTTATCAAAGTAGGTTTGCGGCATTTTTCCTCCAGGAATGCCTGAGTTAGATGAATACACCATGGAGAGGGTCCTGGAGGAATTTGAACAGCGGTGCTATGACAACATGAACCATGCAATTGAGACTGAGGAAGGTCTGGGGATCGAGTATGACGAAGATGTCGTCTGTGACGTCTGCCAGTCACCTGATGGTGAGGACGGCAACGAGATGGTGTTCTGCGACAAGTGCAACATCTGCGTGCATCAGGTAGGTTGGCAGCGGGGCCTGGGAGGAAGCCACAGATGGGGGGCTAAGGACGTGTGCCCATCTCTTTCTTATTACCGGGTGTTTCAAGTATTTCTTGGCTGCTTTTACAGCCAGGAGAATGGGATCCTGTATTAATTTGCTTGGGCTGCTCTAACAGAGTATACCACCAGCTGGATGACTTAAAATGACAGAAATTATTGTCTTGCTGTCTGGAGACGGGAAGCCTGAATTCAAGGTGTCGGCAGGGCCATGCTCCCTCTGAAGCGCCCCTCCTCGCCTCTCTGGCCCCTGGTGGCTTGCTGGCAGTCGTCGGCATTCCGTGGCTTGCAGCTGTGCACCGCTCTGGCCTCCGGCTTTGCCGTCGCTCCGTGTTCTCGCTATGTGTCTCTGTCTTGACACTTGGCCGTCTTGTAGGAAGACCCGTCACAGTGGGTGAAGGGCCCTCCCTACTCCAGTGTGAGCTCATCGTAACTGACTACATCTGTTTTCTTCTGGGTTAGTTCTGACTTTAACATAAACTTTTTGGACACAATTCAAAACATCACTTTTGCTGACATCACGATAAACTGAGCCCTTAAACAAGAGGAAAGGGGCCCTTTTTCTTGAACGTTATCTCCTGTCCTCCCTGATGTCAATAGGATTTGGCGGTTGCTTCAGTAAGGATGGGCATAGGGTAATTTAAAAAGCTTGGGAGAATCTCAGTCTCGACTCTTCTTTCATTTATTTTTTAATACAATAATAATCTGTGTTTCTGTGGGGACTGTGTTCATATAAACTCTTTGGAAGACTCTTCTGAGGTACTTGCTTTGAGCTCACCTGTTGATGCTGAGATTTACAACAATCTTGAAGACTTGTGTGGGATGGTGGCTTGGTGACCTCTGGGGAAGAAGAATCGAGTTTGTGATTCTCGGCTGTTTTTGTCCTTCTGGCTGCCTCCTGGGGGTCCCTTCTGCCCGGGCACTTCACAGGCTGTGTGGCCTTAGCCCATCTCATCCTCACGACACATGAACCATAGTCTCCTGCTGATTGTGTTATAGTAGCTCTGGATTTTCAGATGACCGAAGAGCTTTCCTTGGGATGATGGAGAATTCTCATAGAGGTGTTGTCGTCTCAACATGATGCGCGTTGTGGCTACCATTTCACTCCTTTGTGCTATTTTACTTGGATGACATTTAGTTTTTTTTTTTTTTCCCTACCATTTTTACTCCCCGCCCCCCTCATCCTGAGAAAAGTTTTGTTTGAAAAAAAGAGTTCTACTTGGAAACTGCTCAAACCCTCTGTTTTATGAATGAGTCACCTGGTGTCAGGGTGGGCTGCTCAGAGTCCCACAGTGGGTTACTGGCAGAGTTGAAACTGGAACCCCAGGGTGGGGGCTGGGTTGTGGGGGGCAGCTCTAGACACCCCACCCCCCAGCCTGGTCTCCTGTTCTTTTGGCCACACCTCATTGTCTCTTAGTATTTCCTCTGGGTCCTTTTTCTTTTGGGATGTTCTTTATGACTTGTCTTTAAGGCATCCTTTGTTTAATCTTCTAATTTACTTAGACTTGTTTTTCCAGTAAAAAAGAAAAAATTACCTGCTCAAATGAGACTTTTTTTCTGGAGTGCCTGATATAGACTTTTTTGGTATTTGAAGCCTTAATAGTGTCAGTTCTATAAAAAGTTTTGTCTTGTTTTGTTTTTCCAGTCGGGCTGTGTTGACAGTGGCTCATTCACGGCACCGACACTGCTCCTGAGCTCCAGCCTTAGTGTCACTTAACTTTGCTGCACTCCCATCCTGTGGTTTCCTTTTTGCGTCCTGGATATTCAGATTGCATAGCGGCTGTGTTTTTCCTGTCTGGAGAATTGGAGTTGTGTTACTCTGTCTCTCCACTTCCTGACTCGTAGTTAGTTCATTTAAGGATACAGTTCTGAACAGTTTGGTGTTTTTAAACGGCTCTGACTGTGCTCCTGGTCCCATCACGGTTTTCTTTCTCCGCTTCTTTAGCGTTTGCCTTTTCTTTCTTTGACCCATCTTAATGGCTTTTAGTTGCCTTGAGTTCTGCAGTTATTGCTGTCTTGTGTAATTTGCCATCTTATGTAAAGCAGGCTTTGTTTTGAACATCAGCCAAAGAGACCAAATTTCTTGTTTTGTCTAGAAGGTCTCATTTTTCTGTGCCTGTGGTGCTCACTTGGGGTGAGGAGGCGTGGGGGCCAGGTTAGTAGAGCTTGCTCAGCCTGGGGGCCCAGGCTGCCCCTTGGTTCTTTCTCATGTCCAGAGGTGTCTCATGTCACAGCTTTGGGAGACTCAGCTGCTTTGTGCTTTCTCCTCACTCTGTCTCAGCTGCATCAGTAAATCGGAGGGATGCCTACCCCGTCTAGCTCTGGAGAGTGTTTTGAGGGTTTACTGACTAATATTTAGAAACTTGGTACAGGGGGTATCTGTAGCTACACAGCAGATTTCTGTTGGACCTTTCTGTCCTTGAGTGGTTCTCAGGCCCCCCCCTGGAGTGTGTGTCCCCCACCTCCTGACTGTGAGGCTGCCCGGCACCTTTCCTGAAGGGAGTGCCTCTGTTTGGTGGCAGTTCTGTTAAACTCTTTCTAGGTGTTTAAAATTAATAGACATACGGGAAAAACAACTCTCTTCTCTCTTTTCCTTGGGATGTGCGGTGTCTTCATAGGCCTGCTACGGAATCCTCAAGGTCCCAGAGGGCAGCTGGCTGTGCCGGACGTGCGCCCTAGGCGTTCAGCCCAAGTGTTTGCTGTGTCCCAAGAAAGGAGGAGCGATGAAGCCCACCCGCAGCGGGACCAAGTGGGTGCATGTCAGCTGTGCGCTGTGGATCCCCGAGGTGGGTACCCTTCTGGGTGGTTCAGCTCCAGAGCCTGTGCTGCTCATTCTCACGGGGAGCCGTTCATTAATTAGCAGGCCTCATAGCAGCGGTTGAGTAAAACGCCGCCTGTGAATTACTACTCCTTTTTCCACCTTAAATTGAATCTGAGGCACGCTGTCACCTGCTGACGGTGTGAACGTTTGTAGAGACGTTGACTGGGAGCCACAGCTAGTTGGATTCCTGGGTGGAGGTGTTCAGATTTGTCTCCGCTGCGCACAAGCTCCCAGGAGCGGACCCATGGCGTTCACGTTGCGGCCTTCCCCTGAGGTGGGCTGTAACCCCTTGGAGCTGGCGAACCACGCAAGCCACACAGTTGTGGTTAAAGAACCACTGCTCTAGGTCACATTTGTGTGATTTTTATTAAAATTCTTACTTAGCCTCGACCTTTTTAATTTCAGGTCTGGTCTAATTTATTTCAAGTCCCAGACCTTGACTAATTTAATTTGCATGGCTCACTCTGAGAATATCATTTGTGATTCAAATTTTAGCATTTTTTGGTGTGTAATTTTGGTGCATTTTTCTCCTGAGGAAAAAAGTTATCTGAGTGATTTTTGAAGTGAGGCTTCAGGACTTGGGATCTCACAGTTTGGTATTAACAGGATACAGTTCAGTGATCCAGCCCGAACACGGAGAGGGCATCTTATTTATCTTGGCAGTTTTCTATTTAGTATGTAGTAAACATTTCTGACTGAGGAGAATGGTTTTTCTCTAGTGAAAGAGAGATACTAGTTTAAAAGCAGTCAGTACTTACTTACTCAGTTGTTCACAATGTGTTTTAGTATATTTAAGATGGATTTCCAGCCTTGACCACTTCTCTGTGGACCAGAGGTGTACTCGTTTACCTTGTCCTGATACGTACACATCTGAGCTATCACTTGGGTGAGCAGTGAACGTTGGTATATCTGAATGTCTTTACAAACAGGATGTTTGCATCAGATGAAACCCAACCCCCCTGCCCAGGTGTGGAGCTCGCCCCTTTAAAGTGGGATTTTACCTGTGCTAGGAGGGCGAGGGCCCCTTGGCATGCCCTGGTAGGAGAGTCATGGGGAAGGAAGCATCTTGAAGTTTCTCCGTCTGTGGTCTGCCTTTGTCTGTCTGGTGGCCTCTACCGCTCTGTCTTGCTTTGTCTCGGCCTCCAGGTGAGCATCGGCAGCCCCGAGAAGATGGAGCCCATCACGAAGGTGTCCCACATCCCCAGCAGTCGGTGGGCGCTTGTGTGCAGCCTCTGCAATGAGAAGTTTGGGGCATCCATACAGGTAATCAGCTCGGTCGGGACAGTGTGACTGCCCTTCCCTGCATTGCAGGGCAGGGTTCTGAACTAACTCTCACAGGGTTTGGAGATGGGACTGGACTCCAGGAAGCACAGCCCTCTCAGGTTGCTGAGGGCGGTGGTGGTGGTGGGGGCGGGGGGGG
>NW_011495026.1:3341721-3347716 GCF_000754665.1 Bison bison bison | reverse complement strand
CAGAAGTCTGCCTGGGCCGCCCGGCAGTTCCAGTCTGTGCCTATTTCTCGTTGCTGCCACAAGCCTGGCGTCATGGGGACAGCCCTGGTGGCGAGCTGGAGGCTGGGCACTTGAGGGACAGTCACCCCCGACCTGCTGAGGGGCCCTGCTGGTGTCTGAGGCGTGCACGTGGGTTCCTTGTCTTGGTACACAGTGTTTGGAGTCAGCTTGGCATGCTGATGCTTTTGTGTTTGGTAAAACAGGTACACCTTGGAGCACCAGCTGGGTAGGGGGCACCCCTGAGGTGCTGCTCCTAGGGTTCTACACAGCCTGGATTTCTGATTTTTTTTAATGCTCTTGTGTGTGGGGAGGTGGGGTTGTGGGGAGAGCCTGTATGTAAAAATTGTGCCTGTATTTTCTGTGTCCATGTGCAGGCAAGTGTGGAAGGTCATAATGTAGGAAGAATTAAGGAGAAAATATAGATGGCCTGGTGGTTTTCTGTGTTGTGTAAAAGACTGCTTGAGAAGTTAATTTCTGGGCCTCACGTTTTTGGCATCTAGTCTTGACTTAAGAGGCCTGAGACGCTATTCCACCAAGGTCTCCAAGTCCTGCCTGGGGCCCTGCTGGCTCCTCCTGTGGGGGGTGCCCCCTCAGGGCCATGGCTCCACCCCCCCTCCTCCGTCCTCCCCGCTCCTCCTCAGTCCCCAGGTCATGTCCTGAGGGCAGAGGTGTTGGTTTGGGGTGTCTTCTCTCTTGATGCAGAAAACACAGCAGCTCAGCACAGACACACACCGCACAAGCTCGGTCATACCACCAGTTGCGGCTTTGAAAGAAGTGACCTCATTTGACAAAATCAGTTTGTATTTTGGCTGATAGATATTCCTCTCGGTAAGGTATCCAGTGGCTGGTGGTTTTTAAAAAGTTTGCATTTTACACGCCAAGCAGTTGTGCTTTTCTTCGTTATCACTTCCACTGGTGTTCAAGAATCCAAAATGTAACAAAAATATTCAGAGGGTGAGGCAGGAGACAGCTGGTGGGATTTGGCTGTGGACCTTGAAATAGTGCAGATTTTTTGTATGTGAATGGAATCTGCTTAAAACTAAAACATGACAAAAGCCTTTGGCCTGAGAATTGTATTCAGAGGACATGGAGGAGAAATTTTTTAAAAGCCACAAAGTAAAGCAAATAAAAAAGACATTGGAGTGGGTATACGTATGTGTGTATAGACTGCCCATGTGAATACTTTCAGGAAACAAGCTGTGCTAACCAAGAAAAATGGAAATTTGTTTTCTTCTGAGGTACCTGATGTTCTGAGGGTAGAGACTACACCCTTTACTGAGCAGGTCCTTCATTGATGCTTACAGGAGGCAGGCGATTGGGATCTCTGCTTCTCTTTTAAACAGAGACGATAAAATGATGTTTTTTTGTTGTTGTTGTTGCCATTGACCTCTTTTTTCCAGAACATTAATTTGAAGGAGGAGAGGCCAAGGAAGTTTGATGATTTTTCATATCTTCACAGAATAGACTGATTTTATTAAAGAATTCCTGTCTGAAATGTCTGCAGCTGGAAAGGCTCAGGCTTATGTTTCTGTAACATCTGTTTGCTGAGTCAACCTGAATGGGAAAACCCAGAGGAAGGCCATTTGGCGTCTTTACAAAGCCCAGCATAAACGCTCTGCTGTGGCGTGTTCCTCTTGCAGGTCGGGGCGCTGATGTAAAATGTCGTTGGCACCAAACACTGATAGCGTCTCCGTCGTCCGTTCCACTTGCCTCCCCTCTTGGCTGCCTGTGGAGGAGGAGGAGCGCTTGGCCTTTTACTGATAGTGGCCAGGGGTGTGTGTGTGGTGCCACCAAAGCGGATTTCACACGTTGCTTGGAATTGAGGTTATTATTAAAGACAAAATTACAGATTTATGTTGGTTTGTGTGCTTGAAGTGTGTGCACTGGGGGAACTGATTTTCTGTGAAGTGAGCTAGATTTTCTGTGAAGCGAGCTAGATTTTCTGTACTTCTGGGTAGAAGAGACTTTGTCATAATGGAAGAAGTCATGACTGGCACTGAGTCCCCTCTTAAATACTGAAGTGATTAGGGGAAGAAGCCCCAGCCCCAGCCTCTGCAGAATGTGACGATGCTGTGCAGGTCTCCTTTGAATGAGTTTAGTTAAGCTTTTCAGCTGGCCCCAAGCCCCACCGGGTTGCAGGTTCTTCTCCTTTCTACAGCCCTGCCGCGGCCAGGATCACTTGGCCTCAAACAATACCGTGTTGCTTTTTAAGGGACTGGCTTCAGTCACCACCAGGAACCTCCTCCCTGGCATTCTCCCAGCACTGATCAGATGGGAGAAGTTAATCGCTTTCCTCCTGCTAGGCCTCCAGCTTGCTGTGTGGATCAAAGGCACTACATGGTCCTCCTGGTGGGGCAGTGAGTGGGAGATCGGGCTGGGTAGTGCCTGACCTCTGGGCCGACCTTCCTTCCACCTGCTGGCGGTAGGTCCCTCGAGCTTGCACTGCCAGGCGCGGCGCACCCAGGTCTCAGAGCTTGGCCTCATGGGCCAGGAGGCCTCTGCATCTGGCAGAGCTTCCCTAGGGTGCAGAGACTAGTCTCACGCTGTCTGTGCAGGGTGGTCCCAGTCTCTGGTTCCTTGCATCTCTTTGGGAGTTTCTAATTCACCTCCTGGGTCTTGAGCAACCCCCGCTGCTGGGAGGAGTGTGCCCCTGTGTTGGGCCTCGTCCTGGGGGCCACAGGAAGGGCCCCCGTGATCCTGTAACAACTCTGACTGGTGTCCTCCTTGAGGAGATTTCACCACTCAGGCTTTTAATATACACGTTAAAAAAGCTCAGATAAAAAAACAAGTGAATGCCTCAGAGTACACGCTGTGTATTGAGAACATCTGCACGTGCCACCTGTATAATTACGCCCGCCTTACGAGGTGATTCTGGATGCAGTTGCTTTTGTAAGAGAGTTACTGTTTGGTTAATGAAAAAAAGCCTCCTGAATCCCAAGCCATAGCTTGTTTAAAACACGATTAGATCTGCCGGGGGTCATCCACGTAAAGCCTTTCTGTCCTGAGCACTCCAAGTGCAGCTCTTCCGTGTGTGTGCATGTGTGTGCGCGGGTGCACGCACGTGCGTGCAGGTGGACGGGGTGCCTGTGCTCAGGGCTTCGGGTCCTGTCGCTCCCTAATCCCACCTCTTGCTCCCTAACCCCACCTCTTGCTCTCTGTTTTCTTGCCAGTGCTCCGTGAAGAACTGCCGCACGGCCTTCCACGTGACTTGTGCGTTTGACCGGGGCCTAGAGATGAAGACTATCTTGGCAGAGAACGACGAAGTCAAGTTCAAGTCCTACTGTCCGAAGCACAGCTCTCATCGCAAAGCCGAGGAGGGCCTTGGTGAGGGGACTGCTCAGGAGAATGGTGCTCCCGAGTGCTCCCCGCAGGATCCGCTGGAGCCCTTCGCTGGCCTCGAGCCGAATCGGGAGGAGGCCCACCGGGTCAGCGTCCGCAAGCAGAAGCTGCAGCAGCTGGAGGACGAATTCTACACATTCGTCAACCTGCTGGATGTAGCCAGGGCCCTGCGGCTGCCCGAGGAGGTGGTGGACTTTCTGTACCAGTACTGGAAGTTGAAGAGGAAGGTCAACTTCAACAAGCCCCTCATCACTCCAAAGAAAGACGAAGAGGACAATCTAGCCAAGCGGGAGCAGGATGTCTTGTTTAGGAGGCTGCAGCTGTTCACGCACCTGCGGCAGGACCTGGAGAGGGTAATGACCGACACTGACACCTTGTAGTGGCCTAGAGAAGACGACGGCAGAGACGGCCGCTGGCCCGGAGCAAGGGACGGTAGCCGTTCATTTACTCTCAGGCCCTGTACACACTGCAGCATGAGGTGGTGTTGGTTCCGTATATTTATGGCTGGGAAACTCGATGTACACACACGCAAGATGACCACAGAATGGGGAGCTTCTCTGGTTTAATTTTAAATAGTTAACTGTTCTTCTGGGAGATCACATGGGTGCCTCTTTCCCCTCCTGCATTCTAGAGCTAGAGGGAACAGCCCCAGGGAAATGGCCAAGGGATGGGCTTAGAATTGTTTACAGACTGAGGAGCCAGAACGGATTTCATGGTGTGGGGGTGGGGCAGGCGGGCAGAGGAGGGAGATCTTTTGTTCAGCCTGAGGGGGCACCCCCGCCTTGCTGTCTCTCGGCCCAGCCCTGTTCCTCGGCTCCCTCGCGGGGCCTTCGCCCTTGCAGTCACTGAGCAGAGCAGGTGTGGGTGCCAGCGTGTGTGCATCACCGCCACGCCCGTGCATGCCTGTTCCCCGTGGTTCTCCCGCAGCGAGGTGCTACGTCGCCACTGAGGCTGTCCGTGTTGTGTGTCTGTGTGGCTGTGTCCATGTGTCTGTGTGCTCTGTCTGGTGTGGGCGTGGGGTGGGACTCCTGGTGCACAGAGGCCTGTGATCTGACTGAGGAGCCCGTGGGCACACTAACTAGCACACTCTGTTGCACACTTCCGGATCACACTTCTGCCCGCAGCCTCCGCTGGCGGCACTTCCCTTCCGCTGTTGCTGCTTTGTATTTCCCCAGCTCTCCAGCATCTCTGGAGTCCCCGTCTGGACCTCCTTTCCTGCTACAGGAGTAATCAGGAGCGGGCTGTCTTTTCCCCCTGGCCTCCTGCTCCCTGTAGGTAGCTTCTGACTGAAGCTCACTAATTGGCGATGCGTCTCCGAGCACCTTCTGCGGCAGCTCCCCTGATTGCCCTGCTGCCAACAGCCAGCTCCGATTAAATTCATTAGTGCACGGGAGATGGAACGGAGGAGCAGCCTGTGCTGAAAGGCACTCAAGTGGCCTGAAATGGTTAACGCATGTCCCCCAAGCACCTAACTTATTAGTGATTCACCTGCCTGGGAGAGAATCTGACTCAGAGCTAATGGGAAGTGAGAGCCTAGGCAACGAATAGGGATACGTGGGGGAAGTACTGAACGAAAAAGCCCGGCTCTCACAGACACCAGCACCGCTTTGGCAGAGGCGGCGTGGCAGTGAGAGCATTGGTGGGCCTTCCTTAGAAGAGACTGTTCTAGAACCTGACAGTGACACCCCACCAGGATTCAGGCAGAGGGGAGGTGAGGGGCGTGGCATTGAGGCTCTCCTGCTCCCGTGCCCCCCCTGGTGGTGAGTGTGAAGAAGACCTCGCCTCAATCACAGGTCTGTGTGACCTTTTTGTTAGCCATGAGAAAAGGGTTCAGAAGGATACAGTGGAATCCTGGTGAGAAGCCTTGTCCCAGCTCGACAGCTGCTGTACTTGGAGTTGCATGAGCTTTGGCGTCAGTCCTCAGGAGGGACGACGAGAAGTCTAATGTTTGGACTGTGTGTGTGTCTCAATCACCACAGAATAAAAGTGTAGAAAACGCTTGTGGTGTACTAACTCTTCTGTACATAAGATCCTCAGATTAACACGCACCTGTAATTCTGAAGTGTTTTTTTTGAGTCATCACTGTTGCTTTTTAAGTAGAATGCCAATGATGTATGAGAATAGGGAATAAATCAGGATTTTCGTCTGTGTGGCATTACTTGCATTTACTTTAAAGAGTCTTTTAAGATTTTAGGGCATTTAGTGTCAGTTTAAAATAAGCTTATTAAAATGAAAACCATGTTTTCCAGAATGTGCCACAAGGCCTGTTAGGGTGGAGGCTTTAAAAAAAAACGGAAATCCTGGCCATGCTGCAGAGAGTAGTTATTTGTAATTATAAACAGTATTGGGCAGAAGACTCACCAGAGCAGGGGTGACAATAAGAACAAATCATAAATTTGTTTTTAAGAGTCTTGGGTAATTCACACACTAGGTAGTGTAATTCACACTAGGTAATTAACATTCCATAGTGCTTAATATGAAGGAGCATGATCAAGGCATGTGTTCCCTTCAGAACTGAGTAGTAGGCCTCATTAGAAACGCAGACAACGCTGAGTGAAAATGGTGGTGGTTCCTGCAAATACATGCCTTGGGGGCGCCTTGCACACCTGCGTTCTAG
>NW_011495026.1:3320039-3341621 GCF_000754665.1 Bison bison bison | reverse complement strand
TGGGGGGGTTGCCATGCCAAGTTGCCAAGGCTGCCACTTCACTGGTGGGATCGCTCTTCCCCCAGACATTGTCTTCTGAAGGAAGCACTAAACATGAATTCAGCAGCAAAAGGGGTACTTTCTCAGATAAGGATATGCCACCTCTGCACTGGGGCATCGAAAACAGCAGGTCCTGGGGGGCCGTTCTGCCCAACTTTCGGTGGGATGGTCACTTGACATTCTGATAGCGGCTGCAGTTGTCCGGGAGCATAAAAGGCAAGTTAAGTTCTAGTGTTGCAAGCAGTGTTTGGGATTCAAGAAAACTTGAGATCATTGTTGGGTTCCCGAGGGCAGTGGTTCTCAGAGCGTGGCCCTCAGCCTGCAGCAATGTGACCTGCTGACCTTCGGACCCCACCTCTGACTGTGGAAATTCTGGGTGTGGAGGCCAGCATTCTGTATTTTAGGGCCCTTTCATGTTTGGGAACCTTGGCTTTGTGTCTTGGGTTTGACACGGTATGGTAGATCTGGTTTTGGGTGCCACCTCGCTGGCGATTGGGAGAAGATGGAGGGGAAGGAAGTCAGGTCTAGCAGGGCACAGAAAGGCCAGGCAGGGTGTGTCTTGACAGAGCCTCAGTTCAGTTGGATATACGGGGGCTGCTGATGGAAGTTGCCCTTCACGGGGTGTTTTGTGCATAAGGGAGGTGAGGTTTAGGGCACTCAACTATTCTGTGGCCACCCAGGTCTAGGTTATTCAGAGGCTGATTTTTCCAATAGAAAACCCTGGGGTCATAGTTAGATGTCTCTTCTCAGATCATGGGGAATGGAAGTGTGGTTTTCCCACTTAGCAGCCAGGGTGGACATCTTTCCTGGGAGAAGTGGTTGCAGACGCCGAAGTTCAAGTTCTCTGTCTTTTCTATTTCCTTGACCATTTTAAGGAAAGAGATGTATCTCTGTTGTACATCTGACTTAAATAGAGAGTAACCTTGTCCACTCCTGTCAGAGAATTTACCTTTCCTAGCTCCACAAGTTGGGTCCCCTGCCTTAATGTAAAAATCACTCTCCATTTGTTTTTCAGTAATTAATGAGTCTGTAATAAGGATCTAGGTTTGACTCCTTCCTCTTTTTGAGCTTCTACTCTTAATCTCCTTTGGGTGGAATATTTGTAAAGAAAATCTCACACACTGGCTACCTCCATCCCCAAACTGATCAGAATTCTTAAAAAAGAACACCTACTTACTGGCCTGGCGGGGAGAGGGTGAGGCTGTCAGAATGTGTTTTAACCAGGGTGAATGACACTGAAACTATTTACTCTGAGATAGGAAGGCTGATTTTCTTCGCAATTATTTTTATTAACAAGTGTCAGAAAATTCCTAAACAGTGAATCATTTGGGAACAAAAGAAGCCTGACTTGGTGTTCCTGCTGTTGGCCTGGAAATTACACCATTTATGATGTGTAAAATGCAAACGTGAAAGCCAGCTGACCTTGTGTCCTTTCGCAAAGGAGGCTGTCTTTAACACCGCTGGGGAAGAGCAGATGGAATTGCTGCTAGGCTTCTTTAGGGGCGGTGTCCGAACATAAGCCAAAATTCAGGGTCATGTGTGTCTTGTTGCCACTTGCTGCTGAAAGATGAGTGACCTTTGAGAAGGTGACGGGATGGGACTGCCCAAGTGGTGGGAGAGTATAGTTGTGCCTTTGGTGTAGGAGCTGATCGGGATACCGAGACACTTCTCAGTCTTGCCACTGAGCTTTCTGGGAAGGTATTGTTCACATCTTGAAGACAGGTTTAATTGTGCATCTGGTGTGTTGCGTTTGACATTTGTGTTTCCAGGCCCATGCAGACTGATTGGGTTTACCAATAAGTGTTAGGACTGAAGAGATTTAAGGGAGTTTATTGACTAAGTCATTAAATTTTGACTCTATTGACTGACCACAGGTGGCTTTGAAAGCGGGGAACAAATTCGTGTTGATTAGCTAGTGTAGGTTAATGAGGATATGCGTGCAGCCCCCAGTGGTTGCGCATCAGATGCCAAGTGGAGCTCGTAGCGCTGGGCTCTCTGTTACTGACAGATGGATCAGGAAGCAGGCAGTGTCAGTGATGCAGAGAGCTGGCCTTAAGATGCTGATGTAGCAAATCTGAGGCAAAGCAAGGACCCGCCCTAGGTGTTTGCTCTGTAGGAACAAATTAGCTACTTGTAAACTCCAAGGTATTTGAGAGAGCTCAGTGTCCAGTTGATGGAACTTCACTTGGATTCTTGGTGACCACTTGGCGTTCTCGTGGGCCCCATGCAGGAACGCTTTTTTGGGGGGCTCTTTCCTCTAATGGCCCTTGACCCTGTGCTTGCCTAGTTGCATCTTCAGAAGATGCTTAATAAAGTGCAACCAAGGTGGCTTCTGAACTGCTCTAAAGCTTCTGACAATAGAATTCATGGGAGGATAAGCCGAGTCCTTTGGCAAGAGCTGGTATGCCTGGCCTTGCACACCATTGGGCATCTCTCTGCTGGGATGAGCCGACGGCCAGGCCGTTGGCCTGGTTTGGTGTTGGGGGCATGGCTCCCTCCTACAAGCCCTTTCTCTGGTGGTACTTAGCATCACAAAGGGAGGTCAGATTCCATAAAACGTTTATATTTTGATTTCAAAAGTCAGTCAAGGACCTAGTGGGATACATTTTTTCCCCCTCAGGTTAAAAAAAAAAAAAAAAGTACTGTTATAATGTATATTGCTTACTTAGAATCTTTATTCTCTACGTTCCAGGTTCGGAACCTCACTTACATGGTGACCCGCAGGGAAAAGATTAAACGATCTGTGTGCAAAGTCCAGGAACAGATATTCAATCTTTACACTAAGCTTTTGGAGCAAGAAAGAGTTTCAGGTATGCATTAAGCCCTGGTAGGTCAAACAGCAGGGCAGGGGTTTGTTAGCCTTAACACTCTGCAGGGGGAAAAACATGCTAGTGTCTTTTCAATTTTCTTTTTTACTCTAGAAGAATCAAAGGGAAGGCTTTTGCTGTTGAGGGAAATCTCAGGCATTTGAGGCACTGTGGTCTAGGGGACGGGGCCACGGCTTCAGCCTCATATGGGTTAAATCCTGTATTCCCTACTTATATGCCCAGCACAAGTGAGTCTAAAGTTTTCTGAGTCTCTTCCATTTCCTCACACATAATGTTGGGATGAGATCTCCAGCTCCCTCCTGGGAAGTAGTGAGACTCAAAAAGCAACTTATGTATTGTAAAGCACTTGATAAATGTACAGAGTCTCGGGGATACCTAAAAAGATGTATTGGTTATCTAGCCTTTGGGTCTACCTGTAACATATGGTAAATATATCTAAGATTGGGTACTCAATGCACATATCCACGTTTAGATAATATTTACAGTGGATTCTTTCGGTGTAATTGAAATTTTGAATATTTTTGAGATTCAGCACAAAGTATTTAGTGCTGCCTATTTTTGCATTTCTCTGGCAAAGAAAAAAACTAAGGGATGGACTTCCTTCCCTTTGGAGAGCACTTAAGTGACTTTGAGATCAAGTGCATAGTGGGACAGGTTGTTGGACCTCTCTAAAGTCTGTCCATCTGTAAGAGTTTTGGTCCAGCATTTTGGCCTCTGAAGGCCTTGAAGGGCTAACGTTCTGTGCTCACAAGCCCCAGAAGGCAGGTGTTATAAGGATTTCAGAGGAGGAGGAAGAGTGCCGAGTGTGTAGAGACCTACCCGCTAGTAGGTAGGTCTTGGGAGCGGGTGTCTGCTTGTCTTTGCACGACTTTCCTTGTGCACAGTCAACGGGCTTACTCTAACCTTCTGCTTTTGTGGCTCTTTACATATACTATGAAACATGGACTGAACAAAGAAATAATAACCTATTATGTTGACAAAACCATCTGGATATATGTGACCAGAAGTAACTGGTCAGCTGAACAAAGAGGAGAAAAAGCTTGGCAAGTTTTAAAAGATATCCTTGTTTTGATGCCATTAACTTATTTAATAATATCATCCTAGATAATTTCCTTTGCAAGAGTAAATATTCCCCAAATCTGTCAAGGTTATATCAATAGCTAGACTTGTGAGTTCAGTTGTAAAATTTTTGAAATAAATTTTTTCAGGTACAGTATCGTAAATATTGGGTTGGCCAAAAAGTTTGTATTTTTTTTTCATAAGATGGTACAGAAAAACCCAAAAGAACTTTTTGGCCAACCCAGTACCAGCAGTCTGATTCATCAAAGTGAACTTATGTCTCTTCATTATTCCTACTTGAATGCAAATAAAAGAGGGGGCTCTCCCTTCGTGTCCACCTGGCTGGCGTGGAGCACTCTCCTCCAGCAGCAGAGGCCCGGGATCGCCAGTGCAGCTGTGCCCACGGAGTTCTGCCCCTGGAGGGCTTTCTCTGACTTGCTAGGTCCTTATGTCATGAGTGATCACTGATGAGTGAGTTTGCCTTCGAAAATAAGTTGTGAAAGGAAGCTGTAAAGAATACTTTCATCTGATTCTCCTTGAGTCATTTCTTACAGATATCGTAGGGCATTTTTGTTGTTTGTTTGTGTTTCATGGCAGTGTTTCTTTGGTAAGTGGTTGAGCCTCTGAAGGTTACGCAGTGTTCTGTGTAACAGCTGTGATGTGGGCCTGTGTTCCCAAGTCCCCCTGCTGTTCCACAACAGGAATGGGGTGCGGGGTCCTCCTACCCCCAGTACGTGCCAGGTTGACTGGTTGGAAGCCATGCCCCAGGGAGTGAAGTGGGAGCCCCTTAGGATGCCTTTTTCCTTTTTCCAGTTTTAGACTTTCAGTTGTGTTCTTACTTGTGCCTCACCTGATCTACCTTTTAAGACAGAGGATTCCAGATGAGGCAGAGCAGATGGCCGTGACTTGAATGTGTCCCTAAGGTCCATGTTGATGCTGTCCGTGATTCTAGGATGGGCAGGGCCGTTCTGCTTGGGTGAGTGTCCTCAGTGGGGACAGTGCTTGTGGGAGTCATGAAGCCGAGGCTCCTCAGAGGCCTGGATCCCGAGTCACGATGGAAATCAGAGGACAGTACCTCTTACCTTTTTATTTTCCCACAGCGGGTGACTGAGTAAAAGAAATAGAAATGTGGTGTGAAGGTTGACCCTAAGTTTGGTTACTGAGAAAGCGGGCATTTCTGAAACAGCAGATTGGAAACCCCCTCCCCTGTGGTTGTGGTGATTCTCCGTTTAGAGTCGCTAGCTCATTCTGTCTACACGTGGTGTCCATTCCTGCCCAGCAGTAGGTTCACATGGGCTCCTGTGCTACTCTGGACGAAACCTCATTTCCTGGTGGCTCATGGCTCAGAGAACATGACAACTGTTTTGAGGCTCTGGAGGCTTCTGCAAGGACATGGTCCTTCTGATGAACTCTAGTATGTTATGGATTTACCCAGTATTTTTCAAACCGAGGATAACAGTTTGTTACCAGGTTGTGAGATGCATTTTAGCAGGTCAGCACCAGCATTAAAATATGTGAAACAACAGAAAATGTCGGAGTGCACGTCAGGTGATGAAGGCTAATATGGTTGCATGAAAAGTGCACTTTTACTGGGTTATGATTGTGCAACTTAGTTCTTAATGTGATTTGCATAAAAAGTGCTTGAAAAACACCAATTTAACTTATCCTTGTTTAGATGATAATCAGTTTAATTTCACAAGTGTGTTGTACATATAATGAGTAAACATATGTACTCTGTGTCAAGAATGATTTTTAAACACCTTCCTTTATTCATTTCACAATGTATGTGTATTTATCCTCACTCGAGCCCTGGGTGGGATAGATAATTTGCAGAAAGCAGCGTAACAGCTCCACTCCCTGCCCCTGTGGGTGTGCTGCTCCCAGGTGGCGGGCCAGGCAGGTGCTGAGACCGGGGGGGGGTGGTGGAGGCAATGCTTACTTGACCACGGAAAGATTCTGCAGTAAATCACATACGAGAATCAGATCAGTTATTTTGTTTGAAGGCAAGTGTATTCCTTGAAAAGGCAGTTTCATGAAAAAAATTATGTGAACTTAAGCTGTTTTAGAAAAGAGCATCTAGAGCATGCAGATTCTCAAGGCAGGTAGTATCTTTACTATAAAAACCAAATTTTTACAAACTGGGTGATTGTATGTTGTACTGTTGGGTGGGAAGTCTGCATTAGTGGGCCATGCTAAGGGGTCTAAAATTTTATTCTTCTGGATTTGCTTCTGCTGCAATTTCTTTTTTTGTGGTTTTATGTTCACAGGTGTGCCTTCTTCCTCTTGCTCCTCCTCCTCACTGGAAAACATGCTTCTGTTTAACAGTCCTTCTGTGGGCCCTGATGCTCCCAAGATAGAGGACTTGAAGTGGCATTCTGCGTTCTTCAGGAAGCAAATGGGTACTTCCTTGGTTCACTCGCTGAAAAAGCCCCACAAGCGAGATCCATTGCAGAACAGCCCTGGGAGCGAAGGCAAAACCCAGCTAAAACAGCCAGACCTGGGGGGCAGAAGGGAGGGGACGGTGGGCCCAGAGAGCTTTCTGAGTTTTGAAAAGACGTTTGCAGAAGCACGGCTCGTATCAGCACAACAGAAAAACGGTGTGGTGATGCCAGACCACGGGAACAGGAGAGACCATCGTTTTCAGTGTGACCTCAGCAAGGGGGACGTAAAGGACAGACCTTTGAAACAGAGTCACAAGCCTCTGAGGTCCACAGACGTGTCCCAGAGGCACGTGGACCATGCCAGAGCTGCCGCCTCCCCTGGCGCGGGGCAGTCGGCGCCGGGCACGAGGAAGGAGGTGGTGCCCAAGTGCAACGGCTCCCTGATCAGAGTGAACTATAACCAGTCTGCAGTCAAAGTGCCTACGACACCGGCCAGCCCAGTGAAGAACTGGGGAGGATTCCGGATTCCAAAGAAGGGGGAACGGCAGCAGCAGGGAGAGGCCCCAGAGGCGGCCTGCCACCAGCACTCAGACTACTCCTACCTGGGCCTAGGCCGAGTTCCAGCCAAGGAGAGGGCAAAAAGCAAACTGAAAGCTGACAACGAGAATGACGGGTATGTCCCTGACGTAGAGATGAGTGACTCGGAGAGCGAGGCCTCCGAGAAGAAGTGCATCCACGCCAGCAGCTCTATCAGCAGGAGGACAGACATCATCAGGAGAAGCATTCTGGCCTCTTGATGAAACGGGCACGATGGTGCAGGAGGCGAGAGCTCTGACACAGGGGAACGAGCGGAAACCCATCACTCCTGAGCTACACAAATACATTTACTTGCAATTCTGATTGGAATTTTTTTTCAGTCATTTATAAATCATTGTTGTGAGAAGTGTGTTATTTGCAACTTGTTGAGGAAACACAAGAGTAGATTGTAACCATAAGACACTGCTAAGACTAGAGGCTGAATTAACACTACAATAAGAATGGATGAAGTAAGTTTCTCAAGAGGGCTAGGCTGAACTAAGCCTCATGAGTGCTTACTGCCCTCTGTATCCTTCCCAAAGCACAAACTCTTAGTTACCTGCATATATGGAATCAGAGATGGTTCTTGAGGAAACCCTCACGTATCATTTAGTAGCCCATAAAACTTATTTTCTAGGACTGTGGTGATCTTGAAATCATATTTATACTTTGGCCCACGGACTGTTTTGTTGCATTGTAGTATACAGGCAGTAGCTCTGAAGCTTCAGTAATTCTAGGGAATTCATGTGTAAATAAAGCAGATAAGGGAAGAGAAAAGTTTTTAAAAGGCCATTACCGGAAGATCTGAAGGGACAGGGTAGAGCTGCCTGAGCTTGGAGATTTAGGGTGAATGGAAGCAGCCAGGTCCTGCTGCCGGCAGCTCTCGACTGTGTTCTGGATAGAGGGCAGGCGGAGAGCGACGTGTCACAGGGCTCCATCCATGAGAAAGGACAGTTGAGGTCCCGTCCTTACCAGTCCTCTCAACATTTCTCTTCCCTACCCATTGCCTTCTGGGCTAGCTTGGGATTCCGCTGGCCTTTGGCAATACCTGGCCACCTGGCTTCCAACAACGCAATGGCTGTTCAAGTTTAAGCAATGACTTCCAGACTCTGGTGACTCGTGTTTCCAGAGAGGAGCACTAGTGCGTACGCTGGGGAGTCCGGCCTTCCAACACGAATGGGTTCCTTGGGAGAAAAAAAGGAAAATGGAAAAAAAACCCAAAATAGGTTATATTTTAAAAATAATAGAAAGGCAATAAGTTGCGATAACCTCTTAACCCTTGACCAAGTTTATACAGGAAAGAGATTGAAGTGTAACAGGTTTTCTGGAGTCAGAGTTCTAAGCTCTAATTCGTAACTTGGACTTTCTGATTGCAAATGGCAATAACTAGTAAGTTATCAGC
This sequence comes from Bison bison bison, assembly GCF_000754665.1. Classification (NCBI taxonomy): domain Eukaryota; kingdom Metazoa; phylum Chordata; class Mammalia; order Artiodactyla; family Bovidae; genus Bison; species Bison bison. The sequence goes on along the minus strand of NW_011495026.1, from coordinate 3,333,336 downwards.
AATAAATTTAGCATTAAATTTGAGTACAATGTTCTGTTTTTGCACTCACTGCAGTGCGTTTTGTATTAAGACAGTGGATAGTGTTAAGGTCCTGTTAATTTTCTTTGGAATTCAATGTAGTTGTGAATCAAACTTAAGGAAAATTTAAGTAGCAGTGAGATTTAGAATTATGGGCACTTGGAACAAGCCCAACTTCCCCTAAATTATCCCTTAGTTTGTTAATACCAGTACTCAGATTCCTGATTCATTTATACATTTATTTCCATGTGGCAGGGACATTCTGATACTTAATGAGTAATGCTTTGAGTTCTGTAGTAGTTACCTTTCAAGTCTTCCAGATGACTGTCAACAAGGAAAAAAGGCTTATTGAATTCCATCTTGCTATGCAAGTTTTATCAGATGATCAAATAGTAGATCTGATACATCCCCATTGTATGTATGACATTTTCAAACCAAGTCTTAACTTTTCAAATACATTTTAGTAACTGATTCAGGGGAGGGGAAAGAATGACCCAGGTTTTTAGACTGACTATTTTTGAGCTATGGGGCTCATTTTTCAAAGAATGTTGTCCAGATAAACTGTTGCTACAGATATTAGAAGTTTCTTATGAATCCAAGTTGTACATTAACTCAGCATAATTTAAAAATCAGATCTTTTTTTTTTTTTTCTTTGCATAAGAGCAAGAAACCTTTTGCTGGATACAGAAGAAGGTGGACTCTTTACAGTTCTTTTTTGACTACAGCAACAGCTCTGGGTGAGAGTAGAGTATATAGAGGGATAATCTGTCAAGCCATAGAAAGAAAATCTAAATTCTAGTAAGTCTATGACCTCTCACCGTTTATAAGAGGTACCAGATTCATTTGCACTATTAGGAATGCTAGTTTTGTGCAAAAATAATGCCTTACCTGTTTTTTCCCCACATTTAGGTTGAAAAGCTTTCAAACGTTCCAAGTTATGCTGAACCAAAAAGAAAACAAAACAAAAATAAAAAACCCCACACAAAAACAAAACACACAAACACAAAAAAGCCCACACCTTTTATTCCTGCTTTGAAATGCAAATGGTACAGTTTCTCTGACAGTGTAATGACAGCTCTGTAAGTCAGTTTCGCGTCCTGCTGGGAACTCTGTATGAGGTTATGAGCGGCAACTAACCCAACCTGCCCACTTGCACTCTGAGTATGGAACCATTTGCTCTTCTTTTCTTCTTTTTTTAAAGCTTTATCTTTCCGTGTGCATCCTGACCAAGAAATATCTTTGATTATGATCAATGTATTATGTCAAAAATGTAGGCTAGTTAAACTTTTGTAAAGTTGCCTGGAATGTCATTTGTTAGGTTATAAACACAAAATCTAAATGAAGGGTTATATGTGTTGTGTACAAATCTTAATTATTTTGAAATGGACAAACTTGTCATTACATTTGTAACCTTGTACAGAGGATTTTTCACTATGTGCCTAGCTTGGTGTCCATTCAGCTAAAATTGGGTTAAAAAAAAAAGGTGCATGAAGAGTTAAAAATCAGAATTAAAAACAAAAGTATATGTAGAGATGACTATTTTATATTACACGGCCCAATCCTGTATTTATTTCTACCCCCTTTTTGAAAGTATTTATAAAACTAGTTGAGGACAGCTGTATTTTTTTGTTGAACTATTTAGTAGAATTTGTGCCTTTTTGTCTGTATGTGAATAAATGCTGTACATTTTGCAATACATTTTAAAGCGTCATTTGAAATCTAGTTTTGCTGAATATTTAGATACACATGTACACACTGTCCCATGTGATGGCGCGTGTCGCTGTCTCACTGGCAGGAAGACTGCTGGGTACAAGACAAGACTGGATGAGCACGGGTTCACTGAGCTGCTTTCTGGTTCAGCTTTGATGGTGAGACCCCGACAAATCATGGCCTGATCTTGGTGTCCCCTCGCCGGACTTCTTTCCAGAATACAAGGTTGGATCTGAAAACAACCAGTTGAAGCAACTTAGTCAGGTTGGAGAGACCTGGGTTTAAAGGCTAAACTGTAGTTTACCAGCCATGTGACCTTTGCCAAGTCACCTAGTAATTATAAGCCTCAGTTTTCCCTTCTGTAGAAAGAAGAGTGACATCCTTCCATCGTCTTGGGTTTGCTCTGGTATTTGAAGAAAGCTCATGGAGCATCTCATAGAAAGCAAGCAGTAGGCAGTTAGTAAATGTTTGGCTGTCATGTTTATGATTAAGAAACTTATTTCTCCAACATAATGTTGACTGGTAAGTCTTCTGAGGCAAAAAAATACATGTTACTCCTGAAAGACAGGGAGACTATTAAAAATTATTTTTCAAAGAATGGTTTCATTAAATGCATCATTTTGATCACAGAATTCCACAATATTAGGGCAAAAAGAGATACCTCCATGCTTTACAAAGAAGATCACAGCATTAATTAGGCACTGGCAGAACTGGGCCAACCCCAGTTCTGGTTTTCTAGTCCGGTGTTCTCCCTGCCGGAAAGTCTTTACTCAACCTCTACATGGAGGCATCAGCATGTAATACAATGCACCTCTGTGCTGGGAACAGCAAAAGAGGTGCGGGTTACACAGAGATTAACTCTCATATATTGCGATGAACAGGAGCCACAGCAGGGTGGTGGTACCATTCCTAGTTTCAACTTTTGTAAAACTGGCCACTGGTGTTTTCTCTTTTAATAACATGAATTGGTGTTCATCAATTCGGCTAAAAGCTTGTTTATTTCTCCTTGTTCCTCCTTAGTGACTATTTACTTCCATGTTGCTTGCTCTGAGTAAGACCCCAGAGAGAAATAACTGATTCTTCCTACAAGGTCTTCAAGTTGAATAACCACAATAGTTCCCAAGGGAAATTAAGTCCCCCAGAGCCAAAGGAAGGGTCTCTGCTGGCAGTTGTGCAACACGTGATGGGAAACGTGGCGTCAGGGACCGTGTTCGTGGTTTTACCCAGATCACTTAGCAAACAACAGCTAACTGAGACATTCGCCATCTGCAGCAAACTTGGCAATGAACTTCCAGGTCGAAATCTTCAGTGTGATTTCCCTCCAATGTTCAGAGCTGCGTCTGATGATGAACCCTGGTCTGGGGCAGGCCAGACCTTTGACTGAAAAAGGGTAAAATCAAGTGTGTCATCTGCTTCCTTGACACTGACCGTCCCTGGGCTGCCGAGTGGCATCGCCGCAGTCCAGCCTTTCCTGAGTTCTAGTGCACTGCTTGTCGGGCACTTCCTCTTTGACGTGTGCAGGTGCTTGAGATTCAGGAACTCATCCTTTTACTATACCCTGCCTTAACAGAATGCCATCCAGGCCTGGAACCTACGTGTATCTCTCCAACTCCTGGAGCCAAATGGTGATCTCGGTATACATATTATACAGTATCTCTTTAGTGTTTCTTGCTTCTTCTTTCCCACTATCTGTTGCCGTATAGTTCAATGGCATTTCTTGCCTGGATTATTGCAGCAGCCTCTATCTGGTTTCCTTGATTCAAGTCTTGCTCCTCCCAGTTAGCTTCAGCCTTGCCATCTCCATAGTGATAACTTCCACAATAATAACTGACTCTGTCATGCCACGAAGTCATCAGAGAACCTCCAGACTCCTGCAGATGGTTACCCACGGCTTATCAAACGACAGAAGCACTGCTGGGCATTTTATGCGTGTTACTTTATTTAAAGCTCACAGCATGACGGACAGGGATTAAGCAGCGTGCTCAAGGTCGGTAGGGGGTAGAACCAAGCGTCTCCAGTCTCCAGCCCCAGGACCCTGCTGCCTCAGAATAAAGAGAGCATTCACATAGCCTAGTTTGTGTGTTTTTGAGTACACTAAGAATTTTATATGTGAACTTCAATGAATTTCTATAAAGAAAAGCTAATTATCTTGGTTTAAAATACTATGTTAATGTTCTGGTTGAATGACTATGAACACAACATGATATATTTGGCTTGTGGTCAGTTAGTCCCTACCTTCTAGGAAGAATGGGATTACTTTAGTGTCCTATACATTTGTAGGACACACACGTGCACACATTTACAGATAAAAAGTATATGCATATATGATCAAAAAAACAACACTCTATCAGGAATGCAAAGGATAATTTTCTCTATGTCCTGACACATTACTTGGAAAGTTAAAGAGAATCACCTAAAATCACACTGTTTCTTGACAGTGACTCTGCAATTAGAACTGTTTTAAAAACTTAGATTGACGCTATGCAAATCAGTATTTTTGTGACATAAAGTATATAATCTAGTTAGCTTTCATAAATAAGTCAAGTAATGCCAAATTAAATAGCAAAGGTAAAAGAAAAAAGTATACTATCCTTCCTAACGTATCACTGATGTATCCCGATATTCTCACTACTACTTGGCTTATATAGTCTGAGTCTTAAATACGACATTTATTAATTATGGGTTAAGTATGGTTATTTTACCTGTTAATCTGGCTGATGATTCTGATTTCTGGATTAGAACCATGTGAGACACTTTCTTCACAAAGCAGATCTTTTCTCTGGTGTTTTCCCTCCTCCGTGTAGTCTTTCCTCCTTTTCTTGCTCATTTTGGCTCTGCTTCAGCTTTACACTTTGAATTGTTTCTCTTTTTCATATGAAATGCTGGTGGGCATATCTTTGCCTCAAATAGTCCCAGATACTCAAAGTAAGTAAGTACCTTTCAAACACCATGCTTTAAAATACCATGCTTATTTTGACTCAGGAAATCATACAATATTGTATCAACCACTTTATAATTGCTAAACACAATTTAACATACATTTATTATTTTTTGGTAGATATCTGGTAAATATTTTTTTTTTGGTGAAATTGTTACCACCTATGAAAAGAAATCTGTCAGTATGTTTTTGAATCTGTCTCCTAAAGCAAAGGAAATAAACCAAACATAAACAAATGGGACCTAATTAAACTTAAACACTTTTGCACAGCAAAGGAAACCCTAAATGAAAGCAACCTACTGCATGGCAGAGAATATTTGCAAATGGCATGGCCAACAACACAGTTCAAAAGCATCAGTTCTTTGGCATCAGCCTTCTTTATGGTCCCACTCTCCCAGTTAATGCTTTTGACTGTGATGTTGGAGAAGACTCTGTCCCTTGGACAGCAAGGAGATCAAACCAGTCCATCCTAAAGGAAATCAACCCTGAATATTCACTGGAAGGACTGATGCTGAAGCTGAAGCTCCAATACTTTGGCCACTTGACGTGAAAAGCTGACTCAGACCTTGATGTGAAGAGCTGAAAAAGACCCTGATGCCGGGAAAGACTGAAGGCAGGAGAAGGGGATGACAGAGGACGATATGGTTGGATGGCATCACTGACTCAATGGACATGAGTTTGAGCAAGTTTCAGGAGTTAGTGATGGACAGGGAAGCCTGGTGTGCTGCAGTCCATGGGGTCGCAAAGAGTCAGACATGACTGACTGAATAACAACAAAATGGCCAACAAGGGGTTAATATCCAATCTCTATAAACAGCTCATATAACAATATCAGAAAAACAACTTGATTAAAAAATGGGCAGAAGACTTGATAGTTTTCAAAAGAAGAAATGCAGAAGGCCAACAGGGACAGAAGAGATGTCTGCTAGTCATCAGGAAAATGCAAACCAAAACCACAAGGAGATCTCACCTCACACTTGTCAGAATGGCTACTATCAAAAAGAACACAAGTAATAAATGTTGGCAAAGATGTGGTTGGTTGATTGAAATATAAATTTCATACTGTGGAAAACAGTATGGAGTTTCCTTTAAATAACTACAAGTAGTTACTATATGATCCAGCAATTCCATTCCTTGGCATACATACATCTGGAAGAGACATAAACTCTTAATTCTGAAAGACATACACTCCATTGTTCACTGGAACATTATTTACAATAGGCAAGACACAGAAGCAACCTAAGTGTCCATCAACATGAATGAATAAAGATGTGGTGTGTGTATGTATACACACACAAATAAGCATACAATAGAATACCACTCAGCCACAAAAATAATGAAGTTTTTACATCTGCAATAACATGGATAGACGTGGAGGGTATTATGCCAAGTGAAGTGAGTCAGAGACAAATACTGTCTGATATCACTGTGGAATCAAAAAATATAACACACTGGTGAATATAACAAAGAAGACTTAGCAATACAGTGAATAAACTGGGCTTCCCTGGCGGCTCAGTGATAAAGAATCTGCCTGCCAATGCAGGAAACACAGGTTTGATCCCTGGGCCGGGAAGATCCCCTGGAGAAGGAAATGGCTACCTGCTCTAGTATTCTTGCCTCAAAAATCCCATGGACAGAGGAGCCTGGTGGGCTACAGTCCATGGGGTCGCAGAGAGTCAGACATGATATGCATGTCTAAACAACAACCTCTCTCCCACTACCAGTGGGGAGAGGAAGAGGAACTACAGGGGTAGAGGATTAGGAGGTGCAAACTACTACATACAAAACAGGCTGCAAGAGTGTACTGTACAACGTGGGAAATACAGCTAATATTTCATAATAGCTACATGGAGTATAACCTTTAAACACTGAATCTCTACATGGTATGCTTGTAATATACTGCACAACTATACTGCAATTATAAAAAGCGTAAAAGGCAATCAAAAAAGGAAAGTCTGGAAACATTTCAAGGAAATAACCCACTAATTTATATAACTTCCTTTGCTTAGATCTGTATTTTTCACTACAGTTAATTGACTTTTTAGGTTATGGCCAATTTCAAGATTTGGATATGAAAATACTTTTTTCAGGAAGTTTTCTATGTAATGCATAACGGTTGATAACCAAACGGGCTCTTTGGGTTAGAGTCAGAATCAGAAAAGGCAAGCAAAGACCCGGTCACAGCTATGACTCGTTATAATAAGGTTGATGAATGAAAATGTGAAAGAAGTTTTCAAAATCGGTTTTGCATCTGTTATTTCCTATCAACAACACGAATCGATGAACTAAAAGGAAAGAATGGACACTAGTCAGAATTACCTGAAGGCTAGGATGAAGTACGTGTATGAGAGAACCAAGCTGTTTGCCGTGAGGTCCAGTTTCCTTGAGCAGGGGCCTCAGAGAACCTATAGAGGCAACTGCTCAGTCACTGCCAGGGAACGGGAGAGACGCCAGAGCACGGATTCCGCAGATGAAGGATGCAGTGTTGGGAGGAGGAGGGATCTGGGTTGGAGACACCTGGTTTGAAAGCCTGCAGTGACACTTTCCTCCTCCATGACCCTGGGCTAGGTGTTTGACTTTTATGACTCTACATCTTTAGAAAAGGAATGGTAACACCTACCTAGCAGGGCTGTTAGATTATATGAGATAATAAATGCAAAATGTTAGCACAATGCCTTGCATATTGTAGGTACTCAATAGGCATACTTTATTCATACAGATCAGCATGGCTATTGTAGATCCAGGGGAAGATTCTCCAGTGGGTCCAGTGGTTTCTTTTGGCTACTTGTAGAAGCATGATGTAACTACCCTTACTCTCCTTTATCTCCTAGAGCACAGTTTCCATGACAGGAAATCCTAGTCTCATATTTTTAATCTTCACAGATTTAAGTGCGAACAGATGTCCTTATACATCAGATTATACTCTGATGGCTTTTTTATTCTTTGAAAAAAGGATAAAAATAGGGACTGAGAACTTCCATGATGCCATACTACAAAACTCAAGCATTTTAAATAAACATAAAAGGAACACACAGTGATTACGAGGATGCTGCATGGGTTTACTAAGAAGAAATTTAACTTATCTTTTCAGACAGGATTACTAGATTAGGTCTGGGAAGTATGACAGTTGTGGCATAAAAGAACCTTCTGAGGTAGAAGCCTAGGTCTGTCTGGATGGTTTTATGATAGTATAGGGCTAGACTGAACACAGACTGACCGTGCCTCATGGGTCCTGCTTACCATCTGTCACAGGAGGCAGTGGTTAGTAGGCTCTAAGAGACTGACTACTCAGGTCTGTCTAGTTCTTATTTGTTCAGTGATTTTCATGAAAATATGGGTGGCATGTTCATCAAAGCTATAGATGGACTTCACTGTAAGTAAAAAAAAAATTGTCATGGATGCAAGAAATATAGCAGTAAAACAAAATTAAACAGATGCAGTTCCTATGCTTATAGGGAACAAACTGGATGGCAGAATGAGGAGGTAAAATGATCTCAGCACACTGTAGTAATATAATGAAATTTAAAAGGGACAGAGGACCAGTTTGGCTTCTGGGGCAAAGATCTGGCTAAGCAACAAAACCTTGGGAAGAGGCAGGATTTCAGTCAACAGTACGCTTGGTGACTTTCTAACAGTGTCATTCAACTTCTAAAACAAGCTAACATGATTTTAAGTTGCATTAATGGAAGTAGGTAGGCACTAGAACAGTGTGATTCTCACTTTTTTCTCATCCTAAATACGAATGAGAAATCATATGAACATTTTCCTGAATCACTAACTACAGTGACTCTCAGAGCAGGCTTCCAGTTCTCTTCTCGGGGTGAGGGAAAGGGGAGGGGTGTGGACTGTGAAACCACGCCCATCCCCTGGCGATTCTAAAAAGCTGCCCCCTAACCCCCACTTGGGCAGGTGTCACTCACCCTCTCCCCACTGCTCTCAGTCATCACCCAGAACAAGGTAATGAGTAGTCCATACCTTGAATGTAGTGTTTGGCTCTGGGCCTAAGACTGACGCATCCCAAGCACCTGGCTGAAGTGAGGTGCTCACAGCACCTAACGGATGGGTGGAGGACGGCGAACGGCTTCCGAGATCAGTGACCGGCTGGCGCAGGGACTCAAAACCAAGTTCTCTGAGGAAATGGGGATGCCTACTAAGTGCAAGGAGAACATGAAAATTATTTTCCAAAGGCTGAAGATCTGCCACATGGAAGATGGTTTAGACAGACTCTGTTGCACAAGGTAGAACAAAGGCAGGAGACACATTCAGGAAAGAACCTTCCAGCGGTCAGCACTGCTGGAGAGTTTGATTAGGGGAACCTGCCCGCCTGGCACAGTGAACTTCAGCAGCTGTGCACATAACATTGGTAATGTGTCACTAAAAAAATGAAGGAGTGAACTTTAAAAAACTTGTATTTAAAAAGGAATAAACCAGAGCAGATTCCAAGTTATCTCTATGATGTGTTTCTCATTTGCTTACATTCCAATATACTTTCTGAGGGGAAGAAACAAGAGTAGGTTAGACTGCGGGCGTTCAGAGCATCTACGGGAACACGGGGGCACATGGGAATTTTTGTGGTGAACTCTTGGGCTAGAAAACCACTCAGTGTAATTTTTTTCTTGGTATTATAGTTGGGTGGGTGCCAGTGCTGTAAAGAATTACTTTAAAAATGCCTTTCCATTCTACGATTTTTGTTACCTAAGTAAACATATATTTACTTAGTTCTTCCTTCCATAAATACTAAGAACATTAATATTGTCACAAAAGCCACACATTTTTTTAAGCTTTAAGAGCTGGCAGGGGGACTTTTCTGGCAGTCTAGTGGTGAAGACGCCACGCTTCCACTGCAGGGACCATGGGCCCCACCCTGGGTTGGGGAACTATAGATCCTGCATGCTGCATTGGGCTGCACGCAGATGCATGAGCTGCACTGGGCGGCCAAAAAAGAAAAAGAAGAGCTGGTAGGGGACGGATTTCATAGGCAGCACTGGGGTGCCACAGGGTCCGTCTCCCCTCTGTACACATTTCTCTATGTATATACACATTTTTAAGTAAGCTAAAAAAATTAGTCATTATTTTTGATTAAAGGGTTTATAAAAAAAGCTCATTACAGATTTATTTTGAGAAAACTGATAAAACACATTATGGTTAAAGAACAGAATTTATAATAAAATGTTTAAAAGTGTTTTTTTTCAGTCTTCCTTGGTTTGTCTGAGAGTTGGCTTGGCAGGCTGTGCAGCTATGAAATATTCATATTTGCTGAATAAACGAATGACTGAATTGTTACTAATGTTCGCCCATAGTTCTCACACCAGAGGAGAAATTACAAGATTGTTGGCTGCCCCGATTTGCATATTTGTATACAGAGTGAAGAAGAGGTAATCATATCTCTTTTCTTTCTCAGGGAGACACGAAAAAGAAACATGAATAAATAAAATGAACTAGCTATGTTAGCCCCAATTTCAGATTTATGCCATTTCTTTTCTCTCTTTCCTATTCATTTCCCCTGTCTCCTAAAATAAAGTTCACAGAGTAAATGATACTTACTGTCTGTGAAGTCAAGGCTGACCAATATGAGGAATGTCCAAAACAATACTACATTTTTATATTACAAATCATTATCACACAAACTTTTCTGGAAGAAAAATCACCATACATGTTCAGTTCTGTTGCTTAAACATAGCTTGCTGCTGCTGTTGCTGCTTCTAAGTCGCTTCAGTCATGTCCGACTGTGCAATCCCATAGACGGCAGCCCACCAGGCTCCCCTGTCCCTGGGATTTTCCAGGCAAGAACACTGGAGTGGGTTGCCATTTCCTTCTCCAATGCATGAAAGTGAAAAGTCAAAGTGAAGTCGCCCAGTCGTGTCCAACTCTTAGTGACCCCATGGACTGCAGCCTACCAGGCTCCTCCGCCCATGGGATTTTCCAGGCAAGAGTACTGGAGTGGGTTGCCATTGCCTTCTCCAAGCATAGCTTAAGTCTGTTCAAATTGAACAGAGATCAGAAAGGCCGTTTATCTGCATTTTAGTACCATATCCTTTCCTTGGGGAGTATCTAAGCCTAAGAAAGACTGCCCACTGGAATGGGGTCATTATGAGTAAAATGTAAAGAGTACATTTTACATTTACCTTTAGCCCAAAGTTTGGAGAAAGCACTTATGCTGAAAGATTTTATCTTGAAGAAAAAAGTCTGGAAAGTTATATTATTTTTTTAGAAAAAGATACTGCTACTTATATTTCATTTGTCTAGATTGTTAGTTTCTGAAGTGTTTCTCCTACAGTCTCATTTTTTGGTCAGACACAATTCTAACATTTTCTCTGATTAAAAGTTTTAAAAATAAACATTATATTCTAAATATAAATATGAACATAACTCTTATAACCCAGTCTGTGAATGACACGGGAGGGAATTTAGATAGTCAAATGAAAAATCTTCTAAGAAATGGAAATAAGCTGAGCGCCTACCTGCCATTTAACTGTCATGTCTGTATTATCATCTCATCATCGTGTCTGACACTAGCGACCATTGGCTCCCTCCTGCCTAGATTCCATCCACCCTTCAGTTTTTATCATACTGGATTCTCTTGGTTACCAGCCTCTCACTGCTCCTATTCAGTCTCCCCCAGTGACATTTCTTCCTGAGCTCATTCAACCAACAAAGACATTTTCTAAGGTCTCTCCTTAAAGACTCTTTTTCAGTTTTTAAGCAGACAGCTCTGAACACCTTCTGTGCTCCGGGAGGCACGCTGAGCGCTAAGGATACAACGATGTGTGGTGGACAGTTCTGCTCTCAAGGAGCTTGCAGTCTGTTGGGAAGGAGATAACATTAAAGTAAAAGCTTCGAAAAGAGTTACAGATTTTCTTAAGTGCTATACAGGAAAAAACAGAGCATAGATTAAGAGCAATACAACAAAGGGACCTTGCTGAGTCTGGGGAAGCAGCCTGAGACAGGGGTTTGTGGGGAGCTGCACACTTGAAGGATATGCAAATGGCAAAGTGTGAGCAGAGACCCTGTGTGGAGGAGGAGGAAAACGCAATGATGGGAGGTACGGAAGGGCATCGCCAGGGACAGAGCACGAGCAATGCGGGGGACGAGGTAGTGAGAGTACATCACACAGGGCCTCGGGGCCAGCCCCGACCCTCGTGGTTTCGAATCTCAGCTCCAGGCCAAAGACCCCGTGACTGTCTCAATTTGTGGGCACCAGTCCTAAACTTCTGACTGTTGGTTGGACATTTACAGGTGCGCATTCTCATGCCACCTCATTGTCTTTGGACTACTGCAATGGTCTCCTAACTTTCTGTCCAGGTGCAAACCCACCTAAGCCGATCATAGAAAGCAGGGAGCGCCACGTTCAACTAGCAGCAGAGAGTGAGTGACTACAATGGGCCTATGAAAATCAACAGGATGGCAACAGGTCAGTACCACTCAGTCTCAGAACTTAGGATTCCCTTTGATCCATACTGCTTTGAATAATAGCGAAAACACAACAAAAGAAGAACACCTCAAAATCCAAAACCCCAGACAAATGGGAACCTTCCCAAATTCTTAAATATCAATATTTGATAAATACTGAAAATCACACAAGGTAAAAATGAACCACTGCAATTATACATTAAAATACATGAGAGCATCATTTTAGGAAGTACATGATTTATTACATGTGAGTTCATAATAAAATGGAGACTTGGGAACTTTAAAAATGAATTATGAGTAACAGATGTGAAATTCTCAAATCCTGAAGCCTGAAATACTAAAATTCTTGCATTTTTAAAAAAACTCTTTCTCATGATTAGCATAGTTTGAAAATTATGATTCTTTTCCAAGGGAAAAAGGAGGAATTAAAAAATAGACACGTTGATGAAGGCAGTGCGTTCTTCCCAGCGGGCTTTATTCTCCACTGAAGCTCAATATCGGATTATCTTTTACTTACAGGAAGCTGTCACTCTTCTGTTTTCCAAGAACCCTCCAGACAGAATGGAAAATGCATGTGCAAAATGACCCTCTATGCAGGTTTTACCATTTTAATACACTTCTGGTCAACCACTTCCCCAATTCTAGGGTTCTGTGAGTGAACGCTGAATAGTTTTAAATATTTTCCAGATTCATCATGGAGGCTGCTCTTCTTCTCTGCACTGTCATCGCACTGAGCTGCAATTGAAATGAACAATCAGTAAGTAGGTAACTTTTTCTATGGAAGATCTTAGACTAGTACAAAGTGTAATGCATCACAACTTACAATTACTGAAAACAACTTTATTGTAAGGCGTCTTGTAAGAGGTCACTTTTTGTGTTCATTTCTCTTTTACTCTTGAGACTTTAAAATGATTACACTAGAGATGTGTGTGTCAAATATGACTTTCCACAGCTCAGTGATATACTTACAATTCCAAAACATATTTAACGGATGGGTGAAAGGCACCTAGATAAACGTTAACCAGGAAAGAGACTAGAACACAAACTAAGTGCAAGCCAGCACAGTGCAGGGTTGACAATAAAAAGATGACGACAGGTCACAGTGAGTCTACTGAGGAAATAATCCTTAAATATTAAGTTGGAACTCATGACAAAGACACAAGGTGAAAAATATCTAACAGTATAAAAGAGCATACAGCGTAAAGGAAGCCTTCCCATCTC
>NW_011495026.1:3298079-3319939 GCF_000754665.1 Bison bison bison | reverse complement strand
GTAAAGAAACCCTCCCCATCCCCCGCCTTCATCCCACATCCCTCTCCCCAGATACAACCACCACTCCCAGCCTCTAAACAAACTTCTTCAAGTATTCTACATGAGAATATGTGCACATTACTGCTTCACTTTTTTTGAAGAATGATAAAGTACTATACACAGCTCTCCTTTCCCCCTACTGAAGTCCACTTTATTCCATCTGTCTTTTATCTTCTGTGCGCTCTGCTCCACTGCAGCCCTTCTTTTCGGTTGCTGTTGATTAGCCACTCTGCTTAGAACGGGAGCCTTTCATTACACACTGCAACTATTTTTCTCAGTTTGTCACTGACGTTACTTTTTTACGCAGAAATCTGAAATCTTACATAGTCACATTAATTTATTTTCATCGTTTCTAGGTTTTGTGTCACCACACTGGTTTTAAAAAATCCCATACAGTGAAAAGAACACCACGCGGCATTCAGTAGCTTAGAGTGACGCACTCAGAATATCTAACCATCTATACCATTGTCCCAAGACGGAGGAAGGCCCTACAGAAAACGCTGATCACAATAGCACGTTCCGAGCATGACTCAATGACTACAGCGCAGGGTCTGTGCTGAGCCGATGAGGAGATGCTAGACGGCCTGAGTAAAGACAGCATGAGAGAGACAACAATAATCTTTTAACCCCTTTACTTTACTGAATATCAAGCCCTTAGCAGGATAGTATTTCTAATAGCAGTTCCCAATTTCTGGAAGAATATGGGAAAGTTAGAAAGGATTCAGAGAAGGCAAAGATAAAAATTTTTTTAAATTGAATATATGTCTTAGAAACAAAGTTTGAGTTGAATACTTTTAAAATAGAAAACAACAACAACAAAAAACTAACCCCAGGGAATAAATTCCTCTTTGTGTTTAGGGAAAATAGTCAATGATTACTTTCTGTCTTCAAATGAGAACAGAATGGCAGGAACAAAAAATTTAAAGAAAAGTCTGTAAGGCAGTTACTGACAAAACATTTTAAAAAAGGTTCACAAAGAGATTAGGAGAATCTCTGCCATTGGAGAGTTTAAATAACAGGAGAAATACTGTGGACTGTTGAGGTTTAATGCTGTTGGGAAGGAGATGGGAGTAGATGCCAACTGGATTATATCATCAAGGTTCTGTACCTGGACTCTTGTTACTATCCAACTCCAGGGAGCTGATTTTAAGTAGGCATTTTCTTTACCACAGGGCTTCCCTTGTGGCTCAGCTGCTAAAAAATCTGCCTGTAATGCAGGAAACCTGGGTTTGATCCCTGGGTTGGGAAGATCCCCTGGAGAAGGGAACAGCTACCCACTCCAGTATTCTGGCCTGCCATGGACTGTGTAGTCCTTGCGGTTGCAAAGAGTTGGACAAGACTGAGCAACTTTCACTTTCTTTACCACGGTCCTTAAAAAAGATAAACTTGAAGCTTTAAAGACTGTGAGGTAGAAATTTAATTTCTATGTATCTAATTACCTATTTACCACTTAATGACCATGCTAAGAGCTTTATATGTGTTAACTCCTTTGATCTTTCAATAACTCTATCAGGGAGGTGTTATTATCCTAAACATGAACAGACTGAGGCTTAGAGATGTTGAAACTGCCCAAGGACACATGGCTAATTAATGGTACAAGGTTATTTGCCAGACACCAAAATACCTCCACTCAAGATACTGCCCTGAACATGTTGGCTCCTGTAACCTTATAATCTAAATGAATAAATGAATTCTTAAATAATTATCTCATCCATCAGTCCATAATTTCATAAGAAATTAAACGTACCTGATAAAACTATAATTACTTTTAAGAAGGAAAGGTAACAGAAGGGCAAGTTATGATTGGATTTTGAGAGCCACACCATGCTCATACCAGAAGCAGGTTAACAAAAAAATCTATAAATATCACAAACTGAATTCTGTGAGTATTTAGAGTTAATTGCTTTACTATATATGAAATTATCCAAGAATAATGTTAATTATTAGACTAATAATATCCAAGAATAATGTTAATTTTGATCGAAACAGTAAATTTATAACCAAATATAATAATACACTTGGTTTGTTTCTGTCTAAACTATCTGTTTCCAGCCTATCTTTATAATCACTAAACTCCTCTCATTTCGTTCCTAACAGGAGAGACTATTTGCTCCTACTTTAGAACAAATGGCCCATTTCATTTATATGATATGTGAGCATTATGAGTAACTGCCCCTTATTATTTCATGGATGTTCTGCATTTTCTACTCTATTTCCCATTGGACAACTTTTATGTGGTATTTGAGATTTATATGGTCACATACAAATGTCCATTAAATGAAGTTAAACCTATAAGCTAGGTAATTTTTTTCCATTTAAAAACTGCAATAAAAACAGTTAGTGCAATTTGGAACACTATATTCAAAGCAATGTGATTCACTTTCAAATCTCTCCGTGAATACCTGCCTAGTTTTAGGCAGAACATAATTCTAGAGCAGTGCTCACTGTGAAGACTGTGGAGCTGTTCTATTTGATGCTGGCCAATATGACAGTCACGGCTTCATGTAGCTTTTGAGCATGTGAAATCTGATAGTGTGAGGATTTCAATTTAGCTGACTTAAATGTAAACAGCGGCTAGTGGCTACATCTATCCATGTTGGACAGTGCAGTTCTAGACTCAGGTGATGTTTATTTCTGTTTCTAAAGTTTACTTTTTCAATCTCAAATATTAAACAGACTAATTTTAAGTAGCTTAGTCAAATAAAAATAAAATGCTAGTTTTCTGGAAACTGTTGAGGAATGTTTTTAATCTGTGACTTACTCAGACTCTCATCATCCAGGCATAATGAGGATGCTTCCTACCTGCTGGGAGGCCGAAGCAGCTCTCTGTTCCGCTTCACTCAGTCGCCTCTGAAGTCTGTTGGATTTTTCCTGGTGCTCTAGAATTAACTTTTCATTCTATTAAGGGGAAATATAAGACAAGTTAGAAATCTGTACGTGGCATGGAGGTGTTTCATGGAATTATCAATGAAAAATCTGAACATTATTTTATCACTTACAAAATGTAATGACAATATATCTCCAAATTCATATTTTTCAAGTTATGAACGCCAAAGTTCAAAGCTGGTTTTACATTATGACTAAATTGGTGTCTTCCCCACCCCCACCACCACCCACCGCTGTCACAAACCACCAAAGGAAGTGAATTAAATCCGAAGCAAAGTGAACCTGAAGACGAGGACGTTCAGTATGAGATGCTAGAAAACTGCTCTGCTGTCACCTGTGAGTGTGAGAGCACAGACCTGGGCCTCAAAGCAGAGTGTCACGAGGGGCGGGCTCAGTCTGACACTCTGCGCTTTTTGTCAGGTTCTCAGGTGATGCATACACTGTTGGCTGGGGCGCTCGAACCACTGTGCTCGCAGAGCTTCCAGGGAAGTGGTGACATCGTGCACACATTATTAAAGTCAAGGAGCAGAAAATACTCATTCCAGAAATCCTGATTTTTACAGAATTAGACTTATCTTAGTTAGGGCTTCCCTGGTGGCTCAGCAGTAAAGAATCTGCCTGCAGTGCAGGAGATCCAGGTTTGATCCCTGGGTCAGGAAGATCCCTTGGAGAAGGGAATGGCAACCCACTCCAGTATTTAGCCTAGAGAATCCTATGGACAGAGGAGACTGGTGGGCTACAGTCAATGGGGTCACAAAGAGTCAGACACGACTGAGCAAGTAACATTTGCACTATTGAGACTTATCTTAAATGATTTATATGCTGAAAGCATTATTTAAAAAAGAGAAGGTGGGGCTTCCCTGGTGGCTCAGTGGTAAAGAAACTGCCTGCAATGAAGGAGAAAGTGAGAGTGAAGTCGCTCAGTCGTGTCCCACTCTTGGTGACCCCATGGACTGTAGCCTGTCAGGCTCCTCCGTCCATGGGATTTTCCAGGCAAGAGTGCTGGAATGGGGTGCCATTGCCTTCTCCAGGGGATCTTCTCGACCCAGGAATCAAACCTGGGTCTCCCGCACTGCAGGAAGACGCTTTACCGTCTGAGCCACCGGCTCTCCTGCAATGCAGGAGACATGGGTTTAATCCCCGGGTCAGGAAGATCCTCTGGAGAAGAAAATACCAACCCACTCCAGTATTCTTGCCTAGAACACCCCATGGACAGAGGAGCCTGGAGGGTCAGGCACAATTTAGTGACTAAAACAACAACAAACAACAGTAATAAAAGAAGAAATCTTTTCCAAGTTTCCCAATACATCTGCATGTCAGAGGGTATCAGGGTCAATGGAGTTATTAAGGCACTACTAAGGGTTGCGTTGAAGCCCTTTTCCCCTCGGCTATGGATGAGACCTTACTTGGAGTAGGTTCTTTGTTGATGACTAAGTTAAGATGAGGTCATTAGGGTGGGTTCTAAACCAATGTGACTGGTGTCTTCATAAGAAGGGGAAATTCGGACATAGAGATTGACACGTACAAAGGGAAGAACATAGGAAGACACCATCAGCAAGACAAGGAGTGCCTAAGGCTACTGGAAGTGAGGAGAGAGGCCTGAACAGACTCTCTCCTGGGGAAGTCGGAAGGAACCAGAGCTGCTGTCTCCTGAGTCTGGACTTCCAGCTTCCAGAACTGAGAGACAGCCAGTACCTGCTGACTGAGTCACCCCAGCCTCTCTTCCTCTGTTAGAGCAGCCTCAGGCAACTACACAGGCATCGTGACTGTCAGTCTGTCACAACACGGTGTAATGCAGACAAGTGCAAGCAATCTATCAATTAAAAGATGTATTAGCCTTTTCCACGCTTAACTACTAGCCTAAAAAAAAAAAAGTCTGTGCACACACAGAATTATTATATAGTTTTTTTGAACTAGATAGTTCCTGTGTCCTAACATACAAGTGGTAAGAGTGAATGTCATGCCTAGTAATACAAAATACTGAAATAACAGTATCCTGTTAAAATGTGCTTATTCTATTTCTTATTGTGCCCAAAAGCAAAATTAAATTGTATGAAGAGAACTCTATTAGCTGCTCCAATTTACCAAGATGTTTAAATATGTAGCCTTAAATTTAAGAGGCACATCATTAACATTAGAGACAACCTGAGGAAAAACTGCCATCCTCTATAATAATCATTTTCATAGTTACAATCAGATGATATATAAGGTACATATTTCTGTGCTGCTACCATAATGGTGAAAGCAGAATCCAGATTAGATAAATCATAATATATGCAATTGTTCTTTTTCTAACTGATCGTTTGAGTTGCTTTTGATCTTCCAAAAAAATTAACATTACTGTGTTGAATATTTTCCTTTAAAATTTTTTTCATATTTTAAATTATTTCCTTAGGACAGATTCCTGGAAGGGGGAGCTACATCAAAGAGTATTTTAATGGCTATGGTCTAATTGTTTTCTAAATTTCTCATGTCAGTTTATAATGCTATAAGACTGAAGAGCAATGACTTCACTATGGCTCCTACGGAAAGCCATAGAGAGCTAGTGGGCCATACAGCCTGTTAATGAAATTCCAAGAAATATGTTAGAAATTAAAACATCAAATAAAGAAGTAGAGTTCTAGAAAGTTCTAATCATAATCTAGAAATTGTTTAACCCTTTTTCTTCAACGAAAACGACAATAAACCCTTGTTAACTTTAGTTCTAAAGCATTAATGTAAAGGAATGCTTTCATATATTCCAGTAGGCAAAAGTATTTCCTACATGTCTTTTCTGATGGATTAAAACAAAATTAGTGGAACTGGGTTAAAAAAAAAAAATCTTAGACAGGCACAGAAATAAAGAGGATCCTAACACTTCTGAAACAGCACAAGCTATATGGTGAAACTGAAATAGGAGCTCTGTCTTTGTCATTTAAATATGATGAATCACTGACTTCCAAAGCTTTTATTCGCATTATATTATGTGTGGACTTTTAGTGCTATGTATGATTTCTGCAAGAAATACTCACATCCGCATGGTCATTTCCAAGTAGAGAATTAATTTGGACTTGGCTCAGGTAAGATTCTATAGTGTGCGCTTCCCAGGAGGGCCATTATCTTACCTCAACTACCTTTTCATTTGCCATTTCCAGCTGAGAAAGCAGCTCTTGGGTATGAAGTTTCTGTCGACTCAGCTCACTCCTATTAATCAAGAGAGAGGAAAAAGAAGAGAAGAGAAAACCATTAATATAGCTGTTCAAAAACCTAACAAAATAGAATCTTTATTAGTGAGGTACATGTTCATGTTCTAAACAAAAAATATCTTGTGTGCAAGGACAACAGCGAGAATGCACTTAACACTACTGAACTGTTCACTTAAAATCGATTGAGACAGTAAATTTACAATTTAAATAAAGCTTAAAATTGTCCATTTTATATTAGGTATATTTTACCACAATAAAAAAATCAAACCTCCCCTCACATATTTTGAAAGTGCCAAAGTATCCTTTATATCACTGATATTATTTGGCATTAAAATAAAAGTATATTCATATTAAACATACAGTATTTGTTGTTTTTAATGTTCATATATAGCACTTCTTAGAGAGGCTCAATTCTTGGAAATTTAAGGTAATGTTAATCACTCCAAACACCATTTCAGCTTAGTATATTCAGGATTAAAATATAAGTTTTGGTTGTTATTTGCTTTATCTTATGCATTCATATCCTTTATGCTTTATTAGACAGAATTATGCACATAAGTGTCATCTTTTTTTGTTGCTGTTCAACATATAAGCATTATATTCCCTTTGGCCAAAGATAATCTCAAAAGTCCCAGGTTAGAAGCAGATACAATGGAGACTTTAAAATAACTTTTACAGATCAAATTAATCTCTGAGTATTAAATAGTATTAAATAGTTCATTCAGGACTGGTTTTTATCCTCTGACCTTCTGCTTCTAAAATAAGTCAGTAGATCAACACTTCCAGTTATCAGCTTTGATTTTTTTTCAAAGTGAGCCTAAAAACCTGGTAAGTCCTGTAAGTGTCCTATATTTGAATGGATAGTTGTTAAAATCAGCAAGCTATTTGTTATAAATACATAGGATAGAACAAAAAATGTCCACAAATCAACTTCACAAATATCTACTGAACACTCCTTGTGGGTGGTAGTCAACATGGATGGTGTCATAACAGAACTTGCGGATGAATGGGAAACGTTCACTCCTACTCAGTGGCTTCATCAGTACAGGTCAGGCCACTGACAACGAGGAGCTTGAGTACTGGTCACTGAGTGCGGGACAGACAAATTCAATTGTTTCACCTGAGCTAATTTTGGTGGTAACAATACCAGGTGGTGCTAGTGGTAAAGAGTCCACCTGCCAAGGCAGGAGACACAGGAGACGCTGGTTTGATCCCTGGAAGGTCCTTGAAGGAGGAAACGGCAACCTGTTCCAGTATTGCCTGGAAATTTTCATAGAGAGAGGAGCCTGGCGGGCTACAGTCCAGGGGGTTGCAAAGAGTCAGACATGACTGAGCATTCATGCACACATATGACAATAGGGTAGGATAAACTGCTGTGCTTAAAGTATCTTGTGTGGCTTACAGGATTCCCAGGTGGCACTAGGGGTAAAGAATCCACCTGCCAATGCAGGTTAGATGTAAGAGGCATGGGTTAAATTACTATTACTCCTCACCATAACAAAGAAAAGCAAAATGACTAATGTGGCCAGCCTTCTGGGCTGAATGTAATTAAAAGGTATGCACACTAGTGCTAAGGAGAAATAACCTCTGAGTACTGTGGAGAGGAAGATGATACAGTGATCGTATTTATAAAGTTGCCAACACTCAGTCTATACCTTTTCAGATAACACCTACTGCATGATTTGATACCTATGCTATTTGCTTACCCATGACAATTTATTTGAATAATACAAATAATTTCTAATAATTACTATTAGTAATAATTTCACACAAAATTTAGGATCACAATGATACAAATTATTAACTTTAAAAAAATGCATTTATTTTTAATTGGAGGACAACTGCTTTACAATGTTGTGTTAGTTTCTGCCATATAACAACATGAATCAGCCATACACACACATATATCCCCTCCATCTTGAACAGATTATTAACTTTAAGTTACTTTTCCATCTGTGAAAATGTCTGTTCTATTGTGTATCAAGCAGTCACCCTCACTGGACAGTGAGCAACACTGCTCTCCACCAAGAAAGTGGAGATAATGGTAATGGTAGTAATAATAGCAAACGTTCCCCTAGTGCTTACTCTGTGTGGTGGTGCTAGTGATCAAAACCCGCCTGCCAATGCAGGAGATATAACAGACATGGGTTCGATCCCTGGGTTGCGAAGGTCCCCTGTAGGAGGGCATGACAACGCACTCCAGTATTCTTGCCTGGAGAATCTAATGGATAGAGGAGCCTGGCAGGCTACAGTCCACAGGTCGCAGAGTCAGACATGACTGAAGCAACGTTGCACAGTGCTACTCTAAATACGCTAAACTAAAAAGGTCAGTTTTCATTCCAGTGCCAAAGAGAGGCAATGCCAAAGAATGGCATTTTGAATATGCTGCTTTTGAATATGCTGTCTAGGTTGGTCATAACTTTTCAGCCACAAAATTAAAAGATGTTTACTCCTTGGAAGAAAAGTTATGACCAACCTAGACAGCATATTCAAACTACTGTACAACTGCACTCATCTCACACACTACTAAAGTAATGCTGAAAATTCTCCAAGCCAGGCTTCAACAAAATGTGAACCTTGAACCTCCAGATGTTTAAGCTGGATTTAGAAAAGGCAATAGATGCCTTTTTTCTGTTTCTAAAGTTTATTTTTTCAATCTCAAATATTAAAGAGACTAATTTTAAGTAGCTTAGTCAAATAAAAATAAAATACTAGTTCTCTGGAAACTGTTGAGGAATTTTTTTAATCTGTGACTTAGAGAAATCAGAGATCAAATCGCCAACATCTGAGGGATCACTGAAAAAGCAAGAGAGTTCCAGAAAAACATCTAGTTCTGCTTTATTGACTATGCCAAAGCCTTTGACTTTGTGGATCACAACAAACTGGAAAATTCTGAAAGAGATGGGAATACCAGACACCTGACCTGCCTCTTGAGAAACCTATAGGAAGCAACAGTTAGAACCGGACATGGAACAATAGACTGGTTCCAAATCAGGAAAGCAGTACGTCAAGGCTGTATACTGTCACCCTGCTTATTTAACTTACATGCAGAGTACATCATGAGAAACGCTGGGATGGATGAAGCACAAGCTGGAATCCACAAGATTGGAATCCACAAGCTCCCACAAGATTGCTGGGAGAAATATCAATAACCTCAGATATGCAGATGACACCACCCTGATGGCAGAAAGTGAAGAACTAAAGAGCCTCTTGAAGAAAGTGAAAGGGGAGAGTGAAAAAGTTGGCTTAAAGCTTAACATTCAGAAAACTAAGATCATGGCATCCAGTCCCATTACTTCATGGCAAATAGATGGGAAAACAATGGAAACAGGGGCTGACTTTATTTTTTTGGGCTTAAAAATCACTGCAGATGGTGACTGCAGCCACAAAATTAAAAGATGTTTACTCCTTGGAAGAAAAGTTATGACCAACCTAGACAGCATATTCAAAAGCAGAGTCATTACTTTGCCAACAAAGGTCCATCTAGTCAAGGATATGGTTTTTCCAGTAGTCACGTATGGATGTGAGAGTTGGATTATAAAGAAAGCTGAGTGACGAAGAATTGATGCTTTTGAACTGTGGTGTTGGAGAAGACTCTTGAGAGTCCCTTGGACTGCAAGGAGATCCAAGCAGTCCATCCTAAAGGAAATCAGTCCTGAATATTCATTGGAAGGACTGATGTTGAAGCTGAAACTCCAGTACTCTGGTCACCTGATGCAAAAAACTGACTCATTTGAAAAGACCCTGATCCTGGGAAAGACTGAAGGTGGGAGGAGAAGGGGATAAGAGAATGAGATGGCTGGATGCCATCACCGACTCAATGGACATGAGTTGGAGTAAACTCCAGGAATTGGAGACAGACAGGGAGGCCTGGTGTGCTGCAGTCCACGGGGTTGCAAAGAGTTGGACATAACTGAGCGACTGAACTGAACTCTAAGTGCTTTATATAAACTAACTTCTCTAGCTTTCATAATAACCCTGTGAGATCCCCTTTTTACACACAAGACGATTTAGAGGCAGAGGCATTTACAAATCAATTTAAGTAACTTGCCTGGAGTCACACAGCTAGTCAGCTGAGAGTCAGGATTGGAAAACCAGGCCCTTTGGTTCCAGCCTGTGCTCTTAGCCTCTCCCCTGTACTGTGCACCACGGCAGGCAACTGCTGAATGTTGGTTAGATGACTAAATAAAAGAGCATGTTTGTGTGTGTACGGGATATTTTAAGGAGCATAGATACTTACCTGGAAACCTGACAAATTATATTTTTACTTCTGATTTCTTCCCTAAAGCTTCAGTCCTACACTCAAATTTAACATGACTAACATCAAACTTTTTGCACTACCCTGCCAATCTACTTTCTCTCTCAGTGCTGAGATACAACCTATTTTTCATCTTCCTACTCAGTCCTTATACTGACAACATCACTGCTTAGGTTAAAAACTGTAAAGTTGGTTCTCTCGCTTTCTCTTGAATGCAACATCTAGTTCGGCCCTAAAGAGATTCTTCTGTGCAGTAGGATTTCTTGCATCTATTGTTCATTTCTATTCAGTGTGACCATCACAACAAGTTCTTATAACTTAATTTTTAGATTTACTGCAGCTGCCAACTGCTTGGGTTCTCAGTATCAGGTAAAAAACTGTATGCAAAGCACCCATCGGTGCATACAGTGGTGCTCAATTAACAGTGTACTTTTCCCTAATGTGCCCACCACTGGCTACTTCTCCTTCTAAAGCACCACTTCAATAATTTGCTTCCTTGAGCAGTAACTTCCAGTGGCTCTCTGTTACTGGACAAAACAGTCAAAATTTCTGAGATGGACATTCAGATTCTTCCAAAACTTTGTGTACTTTATCTTTCCAATCTTCTCTTCAATAGGAACCTTCCACTTCAGTTCTCACTGTCTGGCCAACAAAACACATGTGTGCCATCTCTAAGCTCATGTTCATGTCATTTTTTATATCCTCTTTTGTGGATTTTCCATGAAAGTCCTGCCTACTCTTTAAGATTCCACCATTGCTCCACTTCTTTCCATGTCTCCTTCCTGGTTCACTCTAATCCAGACGGTTCTCTTCTCACAGCAATGTGTTCATACTTATCTTATGTAGAAGACATTTAGCAATTGCCTATTGTAATTCTAATGGGTGGTTTATATATGTGTATATGCGTATACAAGTACACACATACGCGCATGCCCCCAATTACAATGGAAACTGTAAAAAGGGGATTGTTTTTAGTTTCTACTGTATATGCCTAAGGACTTTACACATAGGGATTTAATAAATATTTGCAGATTTATGGCTAAATTTTCATAGGGAACTTAGCAATTAGAAAACGTATTTTAGATAAAGATTAAAAAAAATGTACTTATAGTCTGCTACTTTCTCCAAAGGACTTGAAGACCCCAAGGAAAGGTAACTTTTAAGTTAAGCACTTCCTTTAAGTTTCACTCCTGAATGAAATTTTAGAAGGTATTAAAGGTTGGGGAGAAAAGTGATTTCACTAGCTCTGTCCCTTGAGACCTTCCTAGAGCCTGCCTGTCAGTACTTTGCAACTCCTTATTTCTCTGTCAGGATATTTCACTGCAGGGATAAAGGAAAGACCCAGGAGGATGATCTGACTCTCTATTATCTATGAGAAAATGTCTCTTCATTAGGGAACATAATTGAGAATTCCCTACATCATTAGTGATTTAGGATATACATAAAATAAAACTTTCCAGAAAGTTTCACGGTGGTATTACACTTCAAACACTTGCCAAGTAAAGCTATATAATCTCTTCACTGGAAATCTTTAAAAACAGAAATGTCCATATCTATCAAGGATGACTTAAGCGCAGCCGGCCAGGAGGTACAGAGATAGATGGCATTTCCAGTTTCTGTGTGACATCATGGCAGCTAAAGATCACTTTATACTAGATACAAAATTTAAATGAAACTGTACCCAAGTTCTGTATAATTTCTAGCATAGTATATAACACGTTATAAGGTTTAAGGTAAAAGTACCTCCTACCGATTTCCTGTAGCTACAGAAGAAACAGGCGTTCTTTACAACCCCAGTGGGAGCTGCGTAGTCCACTGGTGTCCTAAACAATTTTCAGCTCACAAATATCAATTCATGTGCACGCGAGAGAAAGTCCTAGTCACGCCTACAAATCATAATTGAAAAACTAGTTGTAAAAGGTAACTAATTTACTACATTCTGTGCAGAGAAAATTTCACAAAATGATTTATAAACAAAGAAATGAATGCTGCATCTACTAAGAAAATATTAGAATCAACACTGGGAAGTCATCCGGTTCCTCAACTGGAGACAGAAGTGGGTGAGGAGTAAGCACCAAGGCCAGGGCCCTTCCTCTGGCCCATGGAGAGGCTTTGGGTAGGTTCACAAACACCCTGAACTGTACCCCAGATCTTCACATTTATCCCGTCTGGGAAGAAGATCCAGAGTCTTCCTCTGATTTTTAAGAGGTCTGAGCACTAAGGAAGGATAAGGATTTTGGCTGAGTTTTTTGCCTGGAATATACAAAATTCTGAAAGAAATTTTTTCCTTTTAGAGTACGAGCAGACTGATTGGAGTGTTCTAATGTTGAATGTCTTTCTTACACAAGCCACATCCATAATGATATCATCTAATTATTTCCACTTTTGGTTTCATTATGGTGGTACAAGAATTTAAAGGCACTTGGCAAACAATCCAAATACAGAATTAGTCTAGATTTTTACAGTATTCACCCTATTTTACAGTTGCTTATCTAGACTTAATTCAATAGCATATTCTCCAAAGTATACAATTCCATTTAAAAAGAAACAACAACTTTTCCTTTCTACTCACATATCACTGGTTTAATTTATTATGTAGTTCTGAAACTGGCATATAACCTGGTTTGGGAACAATCACACCGATACCGACAGTGTCAGACAACACTAGAGTATCTAAGTGGATTAGACAAGAGCACACAGAGTGCCTTGGGCATTAGTCAGCATGCTTTATACAGAAACTTCAGTGGTTGATGATGCCCATGATTAAGTGGACATCAGCCAGGAGGGTTTTCCACTACACCTGATACAATTAATATTGTACCTTATTATAACTTTGGGCTTCCCTTGTGGCTCAACTGGTAAAGAATCCGCCTGCAATGCGGGAGACCTGGGTTCGATCCCTGGGTTGGGAAGATCCCCTGGAGAAGGGAAAGGCTACCCATTCCAGTATTCTGGTCTGGAGAATTCCATGCACTGTACAGTCCATGGGGTCGGACATGACCGAGTGACTTTCACTTCTATTGTAACTTCAATGTTGCCAAGTAGTAGTTATTCTCATCTTATAGATAAAGAAATTAAGACTCAGAAAATTAATGTTCCTAAGGTCAGGCAGTGACTGAAAGAAAAAATGAGTTTCATACTCAATCTTTTTATCAAAATGTTCTCTCAACTAAATCACATTGCCTCTTACCTTAAGCCCAATCATTTAAGAGAG
Organism: Bison bison bison; assembly: GCF_000754665.1. Taxonomy (NCBI): domain Eukaryota; kingdom Metazoa; phylum Chordata; class Mammalia; order Artiodactyla; family Bovidae; genus Bison; species Bison bison. The sequence goes on along the minus strand of NW_011495026.1, from coordinate 3,306,357 downwards.
GTATTATTAAAGTATGTCTGTGGCATAATATCAAGATCTATAGGCAAAGTGAAAAAAATTTAATCCTGAGCATGCAGCAAAATGGTAACCGCAAAAACTGTGACCTCAAAAGACCTAAATATGAAAACAGGTTCAAATCTCATTTAGTTAACTAAAAACACCACAGGTTTGCAGGCCAGCTTTAGCAATATAAGGTCATAGTCCAGGTTCCTTCTTTCCCAATCTGCACTTAGATCCTCCTAAGTGATTTCATTTAGGCCATGACCCAGTCCAATATGCTACTGGAGAGGAGTGGAGAAATAGCTCTAGAAGGAAAGAAGAGGCTGGGCCAAAGCAGAAATGACTCCCAGTTGTGGATGTGTCTGGTGGTGAAAATAAAGAACAATATTGCATAGGAACCTGGAATGTTAGGTCCATGAATCAAGGTAAACTGGAAGTGGTCAAACAAGAGATGGCAAGGGTGAACATCCACATTTTAGGAATCGGTGAACTAAAATGGACTGGAATGGGCAAATTTAATTCAGATGACCATTATATCTACTACTGTGGGCAAGAATCCCTAAGAAGAAATGCAGAAGCCCTCATGGTCAACAAAAGAGTCCAAAATACAGTACTTGGGTGCAATCTCCAAAACTACACAATGATCTTGGTTCATTTCCAAGGCAAACCATTCAGTATCATAGTAATCCAAGTCTATGCCCCAATCACTGAAGTTGCTGAAGAAGCTGAAGTTGCATGGTTCTATGAAAACCTGTAAGACCTTCTAGAACTAACACCAAAAAAAGATGTCCTTTTCATTAGAGGGGCCTAGAATGCAAAAGTAGGAAGTCAAGAGATACCTGGAGTAACAGCCAAGTTTGGCCTTGGGATACAAAATGAAGCAGGGCAAAGGCTAACAGAGTTTTGCCAAGAGAACACACTAGTCATAGCAAACACCCTCTTCCAACAACACAAGTAATGACTCTACACATGGACATCACCAGATAGTCAATACTGAAATTAATTGATTATATTCTTTGCAGCCAAACTAGGAGAAGCTCTACAGAATTAGCAAAAACAAAACCAGGAGCTGACCATGGCTCATATTAGGAGCGTCTTCTCACAAAACTCAGACTTAAATTGAAGAAAGTAGTGAAAAACACTAGGCCAGTAAGGCATGACCTAAATCGACTCCCTTATGATTCTACAGTGGAAGTGACAAATAGATTCAGGGGATTAGATCTGGTAAAGAGAGTGCCTGAGAGAACTATGGATGGAGCTTTGTAACACTGTACAGGAGGCAGTAACCAAAACCATCCCCAAGAAAAAGAAATGCAAAAAGGTAAAATGGTTGTCTGAGGCGGCCTTACAAACGGCTGAGAAAAGAAGAGAAGCGAAAGGCCAAGGAGAAAAGGGAAGATAAACTCCATCTGAATGCACAGTTTCAAAAACATCTACTTCTGTGTCATTGACTATGCTAAAGCCTTTGACTGTGTGGATCACAACAAACTGTGGAAAATTCTTAAAGAGATGGGAATACCAGACCACCTGACCTGCCTCCTGAGAAACCTGTCTGCAGGTCAAAAAGCAACGGTGAGAAACAAACTTGGAAAAATGGATTGGTTCAAAATTGGGAAAGGAATATGTCAAGACTGTATATTGTCACCTTGCTTATTTAACTTACATGCAGAGTACATCATGTGAAATGCTGGGCTGGATGAAGCTCAAGCTAGAATCAAGATTGCTGAGAGAAATATCAATAACCTCAGATATGCAGATAACACCACCCTTATGGGAGAAAGTGAAGAGGAACTAAGGAGCCTCTTGATGAGAGTGAAAGAGCTGGCTTAAAACTCAACATTCAAAAAACCAAGATCATGGCATCTGGTCCCATCACTTCATGGCAAACAAATGAGGACAAAATGGAAACAGTGAGAGACTTTATTTTCTTGGGCTCCAAAATCACTGAGGATGGTGACTACAGCCATGAAATTAGTTGTTCATTGGAAGAAAAGTTATGACCAACCTAGACAGCATGTTAAAAAGCAGAGATGTTGCTTTGCCGACAAAAGTCTGTATAGTCAAAGCTATGGTCTTTCTGGTAGTCATGCACCTACGTCCGAATTGGACCATATAGAAGGCTGAGTGCTGAAGAACTGATGCTTTCAAACTGGTGTTGGAGAAGACTCTTGAGAATCCCTTGGACAGCAAGGAGATCTAATCAGTCAATCCTAAAGGAAATTAACCCTGACATTTTGGAAGGACTGATGCTGAAGCTGAAGCTCTAATACTTTGGCTGATTCACTGGAAAAGACCCTGATGCTGGGAAAGACTGAAGGCAGGAGGAGAAGTGGACAATACAGGATGAGATGGTTGGATGGCATCATCGACTCAATGGACATGAGTTTGGCAAGCACCGGGAGTTCGTGATGGACAGGGAAGCCTGGCATGCTACATTCCACGTGGTTGCTAAGAGCCAGACACAACTGAGTAACTGAACGACAACACGAGCCTAGAGGAATACGAGTGAGCACCTCAAAGCAACCTGTCCAAAATGGCAACCACTTCTTACCTGTACCTTCCCAAGCTTCCTCCCTCCCTCGAAGGACATCATCACTGTCTACCCAGATGCTCAGGTTAAAGCTTCAGCATCGTCTTTGATTCCCTCCATTTTCTCACCCCTTATGTTTGACTTTTGTAAGGTTTACCCTGTGAAAGTTGCTCAGTCGTGTCCGACTCTTTGCAACCTCATGGACTATACAGTGCATGGCATTCTCCAGGCCAGAATACTGGAGTGGGTAGTCTTTCCCTTCTCCAGGGGATCTTCCCAACCCAGGGATCAAACCCAGGTCTCCTGGTTTGCAGGTGGATTCTTTACCAGCTGAGCCAGAAGGTTTACCCTATGCCTCCTTAAAATATTTCCTAACTGCCCATTTCTCTCCATCTCCGCCCACCATGTTCTGTACTAAGCCACTGTCATCTATTACCTGGAATACTGTCACAATCTAATATCTGGTTTCCCTGACTCTCTTTGCCCCTTATGTAGTTTATTTTCCACATAATTGCTAAAGAGGCCTTTTCAAGACCTAGAAATGACTAAAATTCTCCAATGATTTCCTACTGCTACACTTTGGACTTTAACTTAAAATAGTCCTACTTAAATACCTTGCTTAAATTAAGTACAAGCAGCTGACTTATTATAGCCTACAAGATTGCAAGGTCTGATCCTTGCCTAGTTCCTCACCTTGACAGCACTCTCTCCCCTCACTCACTATATTGAACACGGGGCTGTTCCTGAACACTGCACCTTTGTACTTACTATTCTTCTAATTACCATCTGCCTGGAATATTTCCTTGGCTTTTTCATATAGTTGATTTCTTTCTATCATTCGAGCCTCAGCTTAAATATCACCTTTTTGGACTACTTTTTAAGAAACAGTCCAGCCCTTGTAGCTCCCAACCTGTCTGAATTATCATCTATCACACCATTACATTTGTTTTCTTCATGCAATTTAAAATACAAAGAATCATTTTGTTTACTTGTTAGTTCACCTTCTTATTATTTCTCTCCCTATCCTGGAATGAAAGTCCTAAAAGAGAAAGTACATCCACAAAGCTTAGAACAGTGCCTGGCACACAGACGGTGATTTTTAGCCCTGGTAAATTTTAGTTAATTCCACAGAATCAGTTAACTAGTCCATTCAATCAGAACATTTCTAATATCCTACATCTCACTTTTTCAAAGTTTTCGCCACTTACTTGCTGTCATATCACAACTAATTACATAATTCAGTGATTACATTTAAAGTAGCCATCAAGTGGTGTGATAAAGTGAGGAGACTACTGCTACAAAAACCAATGTGCTACAGAATTTGATTTACAGAAATCATCCACAGAAAGCTTATTTTATTTGAAGAATGAACTCAAAGTTTCAAAGAACTGTGTGAATTTTCCTCATAACATATAATTTTAAATGCTGATCTTAGGATAAGATTGACAGAACTATAAAGCCTACTTGTTCAATAAATACTGGAGTGAGTGTCTTTGCTAGGTGCTATGGAGATGAGGAAGAACAAGATCCAGTTCCCGCCACAGTGAAGCTTAGGAACAACCAGAAACTGTGAGGAGCTATGAGGTTTATGCTATAGGTAGTAAATGCTACAAAAAGTTCACAGTGCTATGGGAACACATATGGAGGATTAGGGGATTAGAGCTGTCTCTCAGAGGAAGTAGGTTTTTCAGCTGATATATGAAAGATAAATAGAAGTTAGATGGACAAAAGCAGGGTAACGAAGAGTGTTACAATCAAATCCATGTGTGAAGGCCAGGAAATAAGAAGGGATAATAAATTTAGAAATCTGAAAGGAAGCTCAGTGTGAATGGGACAGACTGTTACTAGGATATGGGGGTGGGGGTGGGAGAGGAAGAAGCTGGGAATGGAGAAATACAGCTTGGATTTTATATGTATAAGGTAATATAAGGAAACGCAAGGGTGTTACATGTTTTGATGGGAAGTGGAGACTTAATTATCAGTCCACTGGGGAGGCACTGAAGTATTTTAAGGAGAGAAGTGACATGAAAAAATCAGAGAATCTTGCTGATTACAGCAGGAAAAATAGTAAGTAACATGACTGTAGTAAATTAGGGGCTTTTAGCAGTAATCTAGGTGAGCAATGTTGATAGCCTCGACTGTTGGAGGGAAATGGACGGATTCAAGAGTTACTTAGGAGGCAGCATGAACAACACTTGATAATTAGGGGTGTGAGGAAAAGAAGGGGTTGACACCCAGAGTTCTGCTGAGCAAGTGGGTAGACAGTACCACACACGGAAAAATATGGGATGAAATAAAATACCGGACCTGGGCTAGGTGAAATTAGTTCACAATACTGAAAATACTGAGTGTGAGGTACCTATTGAAATGTTCAGTAGACAGCTGGAAATACAGATTATTTCAAAAAGGTCAACATTAGAAGCTGTTTTATAACAATAATTAGCCTTTTTCAGTTTGTCTCTGTCATAGAAATAGACATCTGAACTCATGCTGAAAGAGAACATTTCTACTCTGAATATACTTCAGCTCTCAAGAGTATATACGCAACTGAAGAGGTGTGGCTGTGAGGTGAAGGGCAAAGCTTTCCCACAATGCACTAGTCTCTTTGAAAATATCACAGATACTTTAAATAAGAGAAGAGAAGCCATGGTTCCTGAAGGCATGGGATGAGAGTTTGAATGTGGGCCAGTATCTCAGGCATCATAATTAATTACTATAATTACTCAGATCATTTTGTTATTATTGAGACAGTTTAAGTTTTAAGGATGGGTCAAGTGTATTTTGGTTGATACACCGTAAGGGAAAATTTCCTCAACGCATGACATCCTTTAGTGATGACTAAAGATTAAATCGCACAAGGCTCCATTTTATACTATATGAGAGAATCGAAAACAAAAGGTATACTATTCGTTTCAGGGAAATGATGGATCTGCCAGCTGCAGCAAAGGCTTTCTCTGAAACTCTCTTATGACAAATTAACATAGTATGTGCCAGATGTTTTTTTTTCTGTTGAATTATACTATAATATGCTTCAGTTACTTTTAGTAATTACGCATTTTGTAATCTGCCAGTACCTGCAGCTGCCTCTCATTCTACTAATTAAAATTTAAAAAAAAAATTTTTTTTTTTTTTTTTTAAGAAAAGCAGTTATGGTAGCCAAACATTACATATATACAGCCAAGAATAATGTGTCAAAGACTGAAGAGAATTCCTTAGTCTCAAATGCTGTGTAATTCATATAAATATACATGAATTGTCCAGTCACTGGACAAGAGAAGATAATATTACACACTGTACATTATTCATTCATATATTCAATACAATTTTATTGAACAACTACACACTGGGGCAGGATGTTAGCTCACAGTTTGTAGAAGAGGTGACTATAAATGATAGTTATGCTACAATTCAGTAAGTGTCATAAAGACGAATGAGCAGAGTGGTATGGGAATCGGGAAGAAAAAAGATTTACTCTGTCAGGGGGATAAAGAATGCCTTACAGAAAAAAATGATATCTGAATCAGGTCTGGAAGGAAGAAAATTTATTTATTTACATGTATGTATTATATTTGTTTATTCAATATTTTCCTCTTTCCCATCAATACTCTAATAGCTTCAAAAAAGGTGAGGGGGACCTTGGGCTTTGCTGTTATCCTTAGTACTTTAAGAATAGTGCCACTCAATAAATACATAATGGGTAAATGAAGTGAAGACTAGGCTTGGTAAAAGGGCTGGCCTTACCAATGTTTGGCTTCTTGGGCAGTTGTTCAGTGTGGCTGGAACATGCCCTTCACAAGGTAGGGACAGGCAGACTGCTGACAATAAGGTGGAGCAAAGACTGCCAAAAAACCCCAAACTGAACTAAACATTCAGGCAACAATAAAATATTTAAGTAAACAGGGCCAGGACTCTATTTGCTTTTTAGGAAAATACTTCTGAGAGCAGTATGCAAGATGGAATAGAGTGAAGGAAAAAAAAAGATGGTAGAAACCAGGGTGATCCAGGCTACTTTAACAGCCATGGTTAAAGATATAAAAAGGCCTGGGCTGATGGCAGGAACAAAATACGTTACTGCGTGTTTACACATACACAAGCATTTCTTCTGGACAGATTCTGGTACCTGGTGTTGCAAATGAGTATGCATGGTTGAAATTTTTACATTACCTTATACAAAGGATTTCAGAGAAGGCGATGGCACCCCACTTCAGTACTCTTGCCTGGAAAATCCCATGGACAGAGGAGCCTGGTGGGCTGTAGTCCATGGGGTTGCTAAGAGTCAGACACGACTGAGTGACTTCATTTTCACTTTTCACTTTCATGCATTGGAGAAGGAAATGGCAACCCACTCCAGTGTTCTTGCCTGGAGAATCCCAGGGATGGGGGAGCCTGGTGGGCTGCCGTCTATGGGGTCGCACAGAGTCGGACACGACTGAAGTGACTTAGCAGCAGCAGCATACAAAGGATTTGCAAGTTTATATTTCCACCAGTACTGTATACCCCATTTCCGTTCTCTCATGTGTTTGCAGATGCTGCATGTTAAGCATCTTTTACATTTTTGCCAATTTGCTGGGCAAAATTGTTTACATTTGCATTTCTTCATACAATATTTCTTCAGTGTATAGTGTGGCTGAGTTGGTTTAAAGGAACTCTGTACATCTACCTTTGTAATCTGCATGCTCACATACTGTGTCCGTCCATTAGGTTATTACTCTTTTTCTAAATTACTGAACTCTATGGATTCTGCATGTCGATCTTTATTTTTTTGTCGTTTGTATTTGTTTTTCTATCTTTGTTTAGCATTTCTTCACAGAGAATTTTAATTTTTAGTGTGAAACAAATTAATCAATTTTTGCACTGTGGGTTTTTGTTTTGATTAGAAAGACTCAAAGATAATACGAATAATCTAATTTCTTCTAATACTTTCCTTGTTTTGAATTTAGCTTTTTAATCCATCTGGAATTGACTCTGTATACTGAATAAAGAATATACTAACCTAGAGGGGTGGGATGGGAGGAATGGGAGAGAGGTTCAAGAGGGAAGGGATATATGTATACATATAGCTGATTTACGCTGTTGTACAGCAGAAACTAATACAACACTGTAAAGCAATTATACTCCAATTAAAAAAGATAAATTAAAAAAAGAGGGAGAACACATGGCTACAAGAATAAACTCAGGACTATAAACCAGAAAAAAAACAATATACTAAATGATTTAAAATTTTCCCATCATTTTTTCATTTGAAGTGCTGTATTATCATGCACAAAATTTGTTCATGTTCCATGTTCTGTTGAAATTATCTATTCCTGTGCCAATACCATATAGCTTTATATATTTTGCTTCTTGTACGGCAAATCTTTTTTCCCCATAAGAAATCTTAAAATTTAATCTATAAAATAACAATAATCTCTCATTCAAGTAAGATTAGTACAGATATATTACAGTTACAGACCTTCTATGTTAATATGTAAACTTTAAATGGTTTTTAAATAGATCTCCTTGATAGGGATTGCGTTGAATCTATAAATTGCTTTGGGTAGTATACTCATTTTCACTATATTGATTCTTCCAATCCATGAACATGGTATATTTCTCCATCTATTAGTGTCCTCTTTGATTTCTTTCACCAGTGTTTTATAGTTTTCTATATATAGGTCTTTAGTTTCTTTAGGTAGATATATTCCTAAGTATTTTATTCTTTTCGTTGCAATGGTGAATGGAATTGTTTCCTTAATTTCTCTTTCTGTT
>NW_011495026.1:3271599-3297979 GCF_000754665.1 Bison bison bison | reverse complement strand
CTCATTATTAGGTATAGGAATGCAAGGGATTTCTGTGTGTTGATTTTATATCCTGCAACTTTACTATAATCATTGATTAGTTCTAGTAATTTTCTGGTGGCCTTAAAAAACTGGAAATAGAACTGCCTTATGATCCAGCAATCCCACTGCTGGGCATACACACTGAGGAAACCAGAAGGGAAAGAGACACGTGTACCCCAATGTTCATCGCAGCACTGTTTATAATAGCCAGGTCATGGAAGCAACCTAGATGTCCATCAGCAGATGAATGGATAAGAAAGCTTTGGTACATATACACAATGGAGTATTACTCAGCCATTAAAAAGAATACATTTGAATCAGTTCTAATGAGGTGGATGAAACTGGAGCCTATTATACAGAGTGAAGTAAGCCAGAAGGAAAAACACCAATACAGTATACTAACGCATATATATGGAATTTAGAAAGATGGTAACGATAACCCTGTATACGAGACAGCAAAAGAGACACTGACGTATAAAACAGTCTTATGGACTTTGTGGGAGAGGGAGAGGGTGGGAAGAATTGGGAGAATGGCATTGAAACCTGTAAAATATCATGTATGAAACGAGATGCCAGTCCAGGTTCAATGCACGATACTGGATGCTTGGGGCTAGTGCACTGGGACGACCCAGAGGGATGGTATGGGGAGGGAGGAGGGAGGAGGGTTCAGGATGGGGAACACATGTATACCTGTGGTGGATTCATTTTGATGTTTGGCAAAGCTAATACAATTATGTGGAGTTTGAAAATAAAATAAAATTAATTAAAAAAAAAATAAATAGATCTCCTTGGAAGCTCAAAATTCTCTGTGTTGCATATATTTCAAGATAAAAGAGTAACTTTTATCAAGAGGAAGTAATTATAGATGAATTAGTATAATTTTACAAATTCAAACAAACTTCAAACTGAAAGAAGATACCACAGAGGAGCTCAAATTTTTAAAGAGCTTCTTATATTAAGCTTTTTGATACTAAGATAAAAAACTTTCTTCTGCGGGAAAAGTATTTAATTATTTTGTGTTGCATTTAATTATGGCTATACTTGCTTATGGGAAGATCTTAAGAAACTACAGGTGTCTGGTAATAGTATTTAATTGTCAGTTGTCAGAAGGAGCCAAGGTTTCCAAAGGCAGCAAAACTAGGGCAGAGAGGGCTCTAGTATCCTAGTGTTTTGAGGCAGTCCTGGTATTGAGTATCTGATTTTGGTCTCTAATATTCTCCTAACTGTAGTAAGTAGGTGGACATATAGTAAGGAAGATAACAATTTATAAGAATTCAATTGTTATGATGTAGAGAGGACAGATGGAGAAGGCAATGGCACCCCACTCCAGTACTCTTGCCTGGAAAATCCCATGGATGGAGGAGCCTGGTAGGCTGCAGACCATGGGGTCGCTAAGAGTCGGAAACGACTGAGCGACTTCACTTTCACTTTTTACTTTCATGCATTGGAGAAGGAAATGGCAACCCACTCCAGTATTCTTGCCTGGAGAATGCCAGGGATGGGGGAGCTTGGTGGGCTGCCGTCTATGGGGTCGCACACAGTCGGACACGACTGAAGCGACTTAGCAGCGGCAGCAGCAGAGAGGACAGAGAAAAACAGCAAAGTGTTTTCAAGACCTGGTGAGAGCAGACCAGCACTAAGTTTTAAAGGGAAGATTTTCAGAAGGAAAGCTTTGACACTCAATATGGCACAATCAAGGTATGCTAGGAAGCAGGGTGCTTGGATCGAACATGAAAAAGCTCATTTTTGACAGCTGTTAGTAAATACTTTTCACCTGAATGGTAGAATGCATCAATTGATGACATATACAGAAAAATCCTTATGGGGAGAGTCAAATGCATAAAATGAGCCATCTGAATTTTTTAATGTATTGCTCTGTGTCTATTTTGTAACATTATTAATAAAAGACCTAATTGGTTCAAGACTTGGGATTGTATTGTTGAATCATGCTAAAAACAAAACCATTTCTAAGGAGAGCAAATGACTCCTTCCCCAGAGACACAGAATCACCACCGAGCAGTCAGCCTGTGCACTACTGGTACAACACAGCATCCATCCAACTGCCAATGCCCAGTACGGATGCTACTGCAAGTATGTCTAGCACAGACCATACTTATAACATAGTTTTTCACTGGAATAAGCATAAATTTTAATCTTCAACTTCAAAAAATATAAATTTATTGTGGCTGCCATGTAATTCTGTATTATGACCTAAGGTGAGATTTGTCAGTGAAAATACTTCAGTGACCACTTTTATATTGCAAAAACAACTTTAACATGGGGATTTCCCTAGTGGTCCAGTGGCTCAGACTCCCTGCTCCCAATGCATGGGGCTTGGGTTTGACCCCTGGTCAGGGATCAGATCTCACATGGCACAACCAAGACCCAGCACAGCCAAACAAATTAAAAAAAAAACAAAACTTCAGCTTGATTTCATATATATTCCTCAGTACTATGTCTCCAAAGAGGAAGGAGATACAATTCATAAATATAAAATCTCATACAAAATTTAATGCATTCTAGAACTAGTAATTTTTTTACAATTAAAAATGAAATAAGTATGTGTTTATTTCACATATATAAATCTCATGCATTATATAGCATGATTTACTTTGAATTTCAGCTAAACTATTTCAAATCCTAAAAGACGATGCTGTTAAAGTGCTGCACTCAATATGCCAGCATATTTGGAAAACTGAGCAGTGGCCAAAAGACTGGAAAAGGTCAGTTTTCATTCCAATCCCAAAGAAGGGCAATGCCAAAGGATGCTCAAACTACCACACAACTGTGCTCATTTCACATGCTAGCAAGGTAATGCTCAAAATCCTTCAAGCTAGGCTTCAATAGTACGTGAACCGAGAACGTCTAGATGTATAAGCTCAATTCAGAAAAGGCAGAGGAACCAGAGATCAAATTGCCAGCATCCGTTGGATAAAAGAAAAAGCAAGGGAATTCCAGAAAAATGTCTGCTTCATTGACTACACTAAAGCCTTTGACTGTGTGGATCACAACAAACTGCGGGAAATTCTGAGAGATGGGAATAACAGATCATATTACTTGCCTCCTGAGAAACTGGTATTCAGGTCAAGAAGCAACAGTTAGAAAAAGACATGGAACAATGAACTGGTTCAAAACTGGGAATGGAGTATGCCAACGCTATATATTGTTACCCTGCTTATTTAACTTACATGCAGAGTACCTCACACGAAATGCCAGACTGGATGAAGCTAAGCTGGAATCAAGATTGCTGGGAAAAATACAAATAATCTCAGATATGCAGATGACACCACCCTAATGAAGGAAAGCAAAGAGGAACTAAAAAGGCTCTAGAAGAGGGTGAAAGAGGAGAGTGAAAGAGCTGGCTTAAAGCTCAACATTCAAAAAACAAAGATCATGGCATCTGGTCCCATCACTTCATGGGAAACAGATGGGGAAACAATGGAAACAGAGGCAGACTTTATTTTCTTGAGTTCCAAAATCACTGTGGACGGTGACTGCAGGCATGAAATTAAAAGACATCTGCTCCCTGGAAGAAAAGCTACAACAAACCTAAATGGTGTATTAAAAAGCAGAGACACAATTTTGCCAACAAAGGTCTGTATTGTCAAGGCTATGGTTTTTCCAGTAGTCATGCGTGGATGTGACAGTTGGACTATAAAGAAGGCTAAACACTGAAGAATCGATGCTTTCCAACTGTGGTGCTGGAGAAGACTCTTGAGAGTCCCCTGGACAGAAAGGAGATCCAGTCAGTAAATCCTAAAGGAAATCAACCCTGAATATTCATTGGAAGGACTGATGCTGAAGCTGAAGCTCTAATCCTTTGCCCACCTGATGTGAAGAGCTGACTCACTCACTGTAAAAGACCCTGATGCTGGGAACGATTGAGGGCAGGAGGAGAAAGGGGTCATGGAGGATGAGATGGTTGGATGGCATCAATTACTCAATGGACATGAGTTTGGGCAAACTCCAGGAGATAATGAAGAACAGGGAAGCCTGGTATGCTGCTGGGGTCCACGGGGTCACAAAGAGTCAGACACAATTTAGGGAGTGAACAACAAAAACAACTTTGAATACAACAATTTCTTAGCATTTGTAAAGGCTATTTTCTAAGCCCAGTATTTGCTGGTTGCTCCCTAAACTTTGACTTTACACACTAGGCAAGAATTTAATTCCTTTTCTCTGGGTTTGCAGTAAGTGTCAAGGGTTGGGGTTGCATGGGATTCAAATTCAGGTCCGCCTGCCTCCTGAGTCAGCGCTCTTTATCCATAATACTGTGCTGCCACTTTATGTGCTAAAAATATTAAACTGGTTTTCAATATTATTAAATATATATTTTTTTAATGAAAGGAAATAATCTTAATGTGGAATATTGTGAAAATATTTTCTATTTTGAGAGTCAACATTTTAGTTTTGACCTGTCAGAGCATACTAACATAATCCTAGTGAGACAGCAGAGACACGCCAAAAGACTTTCTTAGCGTATTGGAATGTATCTCCATTTTCAACTCTGTGGCTTAAACAACGAACATAGGCATATTAAGCAAACATTAACTATATCTTATGAAAACCAGGTTTTCCCATGCAAAACCCTAAATATAAACAATGAAGCCTTGTTAAAAAATAGTTTCTCACATTTTAATAATTTTATAAAAATTATATAACCAAGAAAGATTTAACTTAAGCATAATTACTCTCCTTTTAAAAAAGATGTCTAAAATATATGACTAAATCTAAATATTCAAAGCATGTAAAAAATGACCTACTTATTTTTGATAACGATTTTACTTTCAAGTAACCTTCCTCAATCTGCCAAAAATGTCACAAGACATGGGGCCTTTTAAATTTAATAAAAACAGTGCTCTAATTCGTGGAACAAAGATCATACCAGATTGCCACAAAAGGAGAGGCTGGGAAAATCTAGATCTTTTTTCTCGTCTTTAATAAGAGCATTCAACAAAGGATTCTTTCCTTATATATTTATATGAATTTATTAAAAATTATGTTACACTGAAGTAGAATAGCAGAAGGAAAAGCAGTGACAATAATATCCATTTAAATTTGAAAGGTAAAGATCACAAGAATTGAAAAGGATGCTGAAAATATCTCAGAGACAGTCAAGGATTAGCAATTTGGGGACATTAGTGTTAGTCGCTCAGTCATGTCTGACTCTTTGGGATCCCATGGACTGTGGCCCACCAGGCTCCTCTGTCCATGGGATTTTCCCGACAAGAATACTGGAGTGGGTTACCATTTCCTCTTTCAGGGGATCTTTCTGACCCAGGGATCAAACCTGGGTCTCCCGCATTGCATATGGATTCTTTACCATCTGAGCCATCAGGGAAGCCCTTGCAGACATTAAGCATTTAAAAAACACCCCCCTTCCCACCCAAAAGAATCTGAGTATAGAACATGTCAGATTCTAATAATACATATGTTTGTATGATGCTTTACAGCTTACAAGATTTGCTTTGTACTTCATAAATAACCCTAGCAAACCAGTTTTTATTCTTACAGATAATAAAATTGAGAATTGAGAAAACTGGTTTATAGACAATCACGTATTTGTGGTGAAGACCTTGGACTTGAATCTATTGCTTTAGCTTTTTATAGACCCAACTGACTCCTACACTAAGATCTTCAGTCACTCACTCATGTTTAGGGGAAAATTTTTAGGTCTTTAAAACTGATACTTCAGTAGCTCCTTATTTAAGGCCATTGGTAAATGTATGATTCTAAACTTACGTTTTTCAATATTTAAAAGCCAAGTTAAGAGTTATACATATAAGATAGAGACTATTTTGGGAAGATATACACACAGAATTTTTTAGGATCCTATGCAAACTGGAAATAAAATGAACATAATAATGTCTTTAGTTATGTGCTAAACGGATGATTTGAAAAGTTCACATTAATTCTGAAACTACTTAATAAGATTTGAGAACTGTAAATTCATAGCAATGACATAAAAATTTAGTTTGATATAAATTTAAATTCACTGAAATGGTAAAAGAAGGAAAGAATTAGTTTACTAAAAGTAGAGATCAAATTACTAAAAATGAAGTAGCAGAGTAAACGTCTGTTAGTATAGCTCTTTACAGTCTGACTCTCCAACTAGAATATAGTGTCTCTGATGGAATGGCGATGTTTGCTCACTTTCATGCTGATGGTAAGAAACTATTTTTAAAAATACTGCAAAATATTAGAAAAATGATAAGCTTACTAATGTTAGGTGTCAAGTAATGGTATTATTCTCTTAATTTTGAAGGAAATACTCTATTTCGTTTTTTCCCTTTTATCTAAGAGGTAAAAAAAAGTCACTAAATTACTGGAAATTTGGTAGTTCTAACTTGCTTAGGATTTGGAAGGCTATTTACCAACAGTTGGTATTTTAAGGCTGGACACAAAAGGTGGTAAATTTTGAAACTGAAAAAAGTCCTTGTTATACCCACTGGATTCAAGAGTATACTTGAAGTCAAAATATTAACTGAGTGACTGGGCTGGGCAAGACCTTATTACCTAGTGTGATCTGGAGCCCTAGCACCGTGGAGTCTGTATAAGTCTACACACTAAGATTTAAGTAGGAACGTTCTTAGAAGGTTGGTTGCTTTGTTTTAAATTGCTTATTCTGTGAGTTATTTCTACATATTGCTCTCTTAGACAGATAACCACTTCATATTGCTATGTTAGGCATTTATTTTTTGGGGAAGAATGTTTTCAGTTGAGAATCTGATGAGGAGGTAGGACAGCAAAGCGAAGATGGAATCTATGAGACAAATGAAGAGTCTGGCCTCCTACTCAAGCAGGGATAGTTTATCCATTGTTACTGTAAGATATGTGGGGAAAGATGCATTCAGGAAGATGAATGTCATGATGGGAATTGTGGAAGTTCTCTTCTGATTGCTTCTCTTTGCTCTGTGAAATAGGGACTGAAGTTATCACATGGCAGTGGTAGTAGGGGAGGAGATGTGATAGGCTTGAGGAAAGTCACCTCATGGCAAATAGATGGGGAAATAGCAGAGACAGTGGCTGACCTATTTTTCTGGGCTCAAAATAACTGCAGATGGTGACTGCAGCCATGAAATTAGAAGACGCTTGCTCCTTGGAAGCAAAGTTATGACCAACCTTGTTCAGTTCAGTCAGTTCAGTCGCTCAGTCGTGTCTGACTCTTTGCGACCCCATGAATTGCAGCACGCCAGGCCTCCCTGTCCATCACCAACTCCTGGAGTTCACTCAGACTCCATCCAGCCATCTCATCCTCTGTCATCCCCTTCTCCTCCTGCCCCCAATCCCTCCCAGCATCAGAGTCTTTTCCAATGAGTCAACTCTTCGCATGAGGTGGCCAAAGTACTGGAGTTTCAGCTTTAGCATCATTCCTTCCAAAGAAATCCCAGGGCTGATCTCCTTCAGAATGGACTGGTTGGATCTCCTTGCAGTCCAAGGGACTCTCAAGAGTCTTCTCCAACACCACAGTTCAAAAGCATCAATTCTTCGGCACTCAGCCTTCTTCACAGTCCAACTCTCACATCCATACCACTGGAAAAACCATAGCCTTGACTAGCCGGATCTTTGTTGGCAAAGTAAAGCTTTTGAATATGCTATCTAGGTTGGACATACCTTTCCTTCCAAGGAGTAAGCGTCTTTTAATTTCATGGCTGCAGTCACCATCTGCAGTGATTTTGGAGCCCAAAAAATAAAGTCTGACACTGTTTCCACTCTTTCCCATCTTTTTCCCATGAAATCTTGATTCCAGTTTGTGTTTCTTCCAGTCCAGTGTTTCTCATGATGTACTCTGCATATAAGTTAAATAAGCAGGGTGACAATATACAGCCTTGACCAACCTAGACAGCATATTAAAAAGCAGAGACATTACTTTGTCAACAAAGGTCCATCTAGTCAAGGCTATGGTTTTTCCAGTGGTCATGTATGGATGTGAGAGTTGGACTATAAAGAAAGCTGAGTGCCAAAGAATTGATGCTTTTGAACTGTGGTGTTGGAGAAGACTCTTGAGAGTCCCTTGGACTCCAAGGAGATCCAACCAGTCCATCCTAAAGGAAATCAGTCTTGAATATTCATTGGAAGGACTGATGCTGAAGCTGAAACTCCAATACTTTGGCCACCTGATGTGAAGAGCTAACTCATTTGAAAAGACCCTGATGGCTGGGAAAGATTGAGGGTAGGAGGAGAAGGGAACGACAGAGGATGAGATGGTTGGATGGCATCACCGACTCAATGGACATGAGTTTGGGTGAACCCTGGGAGTTGGTGATGGACAGGGAGGCCTGGTGTGCTGCATGCAGTTCACGGGGTCGCAAAGAGTCGGACGTGACTGAGTGACTGAACTGAACTGAACTGAAAGAGGGTAGTGGAGGTGATGGAATTCCAGCTGAGCTATTTCAAATCCTAAAAGATGATGCTGTTTAAGTGCTGCACTCATTATGCCAGCAAATTTGGAAAACTCAGCAGTGGCCACAGGACTGGAAAAGGTTAATTTTCATTTCAATCCCAAGAAAGGCAATGCCAAAAATGTTCAAATTACTGTACAATTCCACTCATTTCACTAGGAAGACTATGCTCAAAATCCTTCAAGGCTTCAACAGCAGATGAACCGAGAACTTCCAGATGTACAGCTAGGTTTAGAAAAGGCAGAGGAACCAGAGATCAAACTGCCAACATTTGTTGGATCACAGAAAAAGCAAAAGAATTTCAGAAAAACTTCTGTTTCATTGACTATGCTAAAGTCTTTGACTGTGTGGATCACAACAAACTGTGAAAAATTCTTAAAGAGATGGGAATATCAGACCACATTACCTGCCTCCTGAGAAACCTGTATGCAGGTCAAGAAGCAATACTTAGAACTGGACATGGAACAGTGGACTGGTTCCAAATTGGGAAAGCAGTATGTCAAGGCTGTATATTGTCACCCTGCTTATTTTACTTACATGCAGAATACATCATACAAAATGCTGGGGTATATGACTCACAAGCTGGAATCAAGATTGCTGGGAGAAATATCAACAACCTCAGATGTGCAGATAATATCACTTTAAAGGCAGAAAGTGAAGAGGACTGAAGAGCCCCTTGATGAAGGTGAAAGAGAACAGTGAAAAAGCTGGCCTAAAACTCAACATTCAAAAAAGTAATAAGATCATGGCATCTGGTCCCATTACTGCAGGGCAAATAGATGGGGAAAAAGTGGAAACAGTGTCAGATTTCATATTCTTGGCCTCCAAAATCAATGTGGATGGTGAGTGCAGCCATAAAATTAAGACACTTGCTGCTTGGAAGAAAAGCTATGACAAACGTAGAAAGTGAAGTTGCTCAGTCGTGTCCGACTCTTTGCGACCCCGTGGACTGTAGCCTACCATGCTTCTCTGTTCATGGGATTCTCCAGGCAAGAATACTGGAGTGGGTTACCATTTCCTTCTCCAGGGGATCTTCCCGACCCAGGGATTGAACCCAGGTCTCCCGCATTGGAGGCAAACGCTTTAACCTCTGAGCCACCAGGGAAGCCCAAACCTAGACAAACCTAGATAGCACATTAAAAAGCAGAGACATCACTTTGCCAACAAAGGTCTGTATAGTCAAGGCTATAGTTTTTCCAGTAGTCATGTATGGATGAGAGAGATGGACCATAAAGAAGGCTGAAGAATTGATGCTTTTGAACTGTGGTGCTGGAGAAGACTCTTGAGAGTCCCTTGACAGCAAGCAGGTCAAACCAGTCAATCCTAAAGGAAATCAGCCCTGAATATTCATCGGAAGGACTGGTGCTGAAGCTGAAGCCACCTGATATGAAGCTGAAGCTTTGGCCACCTGATGTGAAGAGTCAACTTAATGGAAAAGACCCTGATGCTGGGAAAGATTGAAGGCGAGAGCAGAAGAGGGTGACAGAGGATGGGATGGTTGGGTGGTATCATTGACTCAATGGACATGAGTTTGAGAAAACTCAGGGAGATAGTGAAGGACAGGGAAGCCTGGAGTGCTGCAGGTCATGGGGTTGCAAAGAGTCGGACACGATTTAGGGACTGAACAATAACAACAAGAGAGTATGAACTGGTCACCAGGGACTTTCCAGGCTGATTGCTTGGCAGTTAAGGGCCCCTTTTGTGATCATGAATATAAAGTAAGAGCACTGGCATGGCTGTGTTTTACTCCAGCCATTTTGAGCTGAATGGCTCAAAGTACAGAGAGGGGAAGGAGTTGGATTTAACCTGGGCTTGTTTGGAAGAAGACAAAAAGGGTCAGGAGAGCTAAGGATGGTTATCCCTACTGGCCCTTTCTAAAACTCCACTCCCCCTAAAAATACATGCCCTGCCTATTCCCTTTTCTGCTCTCTTTTGCACTTAAGTATATCTATTACATCATATATTTAATTTCTCCTGTTTACTGTCTGCCTTCTCTATTGGAATAAAAGCTCAAAAAGGGTGAGAGCTTTGTGTTATGCTCACAGCTATTGTCTTTTAAAAGGTACACCTCTTTGCTGGATATCAGCTGAGCAGTTAGTATGGTATTTGCCCCTCCCCACTTCCCATCACTGTCCTGTGCTTTAGCAAGTAGTGACTGGCTGGTTTGGAGAAGGCAATGGCACCCCACTCCAGTACTCTTGCCTGGAAAATCCCATGGACAGAGGAGCCTGGTAGGCTGCAGTCAATGGGGTTGCTAAGAGTAGGACACGACTGAGCAACTTCCCTTTCACTTTTCACTTTCATGCATTGGAGAAGGAAATGGCAACCCACTCCAGTGTTCTTGCCTGGAGAATGCCAGGGATGGGGGAGCTTGGTGGGCTGCCGTCTATGGGGTCGCACAGAGTCAGACACGACCGAAGCGACTTAGCAGTAGCAGCAGACTGGCTGGTTTATTACCTAAGTGCTATTTTTAAAGGTCTGGGTGCTTCAGATATAATTTTGATCTTTAAAACTGACACTAGTAATTTTTTATTAAAATAAGTGATCCTTAAGGTGATGGGGATGTCTCTAAAATTTTCTTAAGTAGAACAGAGTAATAAAAAGTGGAAAGTGATAGGAAATGAGATTAGAACACATGTAAGGCCTAGGTCAACTTCTTCCTGTGGCCAACTTCTTCCTAACTGGGGGGTGGGAAAGGATGGGAGAGTGGAATGAATTAACAAGATATATAATCTAAAAGGTTATCGCTGTCATAGCATGGGAAATGGATTAGAGGGAAGAGGAGCTTGGGGTTCCAGAAACCAATCAGAAAGCTGCAGCAATAATCCAGGCAGAAGAGGAGAAAGACCTGAACTAAGGAAGGAGTAATGAGCAAAGATAAACACATCAGCCTCAAGCACTGACTGAAGGTACAGGAAAGGAGTGGAGAGAGAGAAGCCAAGGCAGACAGCGCTTCTAAGTCATTCCATGGGCCATATTGAGGCTGTTATCAAGTTCCCAACTACTGGAAGCCAGGAAAGGAGTGGAGAAAAAGGAGCCAAAGCAGACGGCTCTTCTAAGTCATTCCATGGGTCACATCAAGGTTATCAAGTTCCCAAGTACTGGAAACCACAGGGCTACTTGTAAAGTGTCTAAATTTTAGTTAAAAACACCAAAACTTCCACGAAAACAATTTCCAATGTTCAGAAGAATTACATTACAGTGCCCTGATGACAGGCAGCAGGACTGATGAGCATTGTTGGCACAGGACTCATTCTAGTAAACTCCTGTAGACTGGTCACACGCAGGGCTACCTACTGGGCTTCCTCATAAAGCTGACACTGCAGCCCAGAATTCAGGCTGGAGCAACTCTTCTTTGGTCCTGTACTGTTGGCTAGCAAAAACTCCCTTAAAAAAATCTAATTTCAATAATTCTCAAATAAATAACCTATAAACATTTAAAGACTACTTATCAAGTGTCCAAAACTATACTATGGATTTTGAAAGTGAAAGTGTTAGTCACCCAGTTGTGTCTAACTCTTTGCAGCCCCATGGACTGTAGCTCGCCAGGCTGCTTTATCCATGGAACTCTGCAGGCAAGAATACTGGAGTGGGTAGCCACCCCTTTCTCCAAGGGGATCTATCCAACTCAGGAATCGAACCCAGGTCTCCCATCCTGCAGGCAGATTCTTTACCGTCTGAGCCACCAGGGAAGCCCGCTATGGACTTTATTTACATAAATATTTATACTCACATATACATATACATTCAACAAATACTATATGCCAATAACCGCTGGTGGTGCCTGTGGATGTACGTGAACAGTTCACAGAGGTCTGTAATATATGACCAATGTGTCAGATTTAGAACAGAAGTTCCAACATGAGTACAGGTGTCACTGGATAAATAAACCTTGCCACATTGTTCTGTGTAATATTTTCTCCCCTGGAAGTACGGCCTTGAATTATGAACAGTACTAATTTGAAAAAGTTAGTTCACTCAATCCTAGTGCCTATGGGACTTCCCTGGTGGTCCAATGGTGAAGAATCTGCCTTGCAAAACAGGGGACACGAGTTCAATCCCTGGTCGGGGAACTAAGATTCCATATGCCGAGGAGTGACGAGGCCCTCTCTGCAATTACTGAGTTTACATGCTACAACTAGAGAGTCCATGTGCCACAAGGAAAGACCCTGCATGACCCAGTGAAGATCCTGCGTGCTGAAATTAAGACCTGATGCAGCCAAATGTGTGTGTGTATATAAATCATAGTGCCTATATCCTGAACTACATATTCCTTTATCATTATCTTCCCAGAAATCCTTAGAATGTAAGAGGATTCAAAGTGCTGACACTGCATTTTTCTTAACTTTGATGCAAAATATCTGCCAAGTGACAAAAACTTTCTCTGAGTAGACTTACAGTTTCTAATCACCAAAGCATACCGACTGATGGAAAAGCCATCACGTTAGAAAATGAGATGGTCAGTCTTTATGGGGCACCCTCAGCATAGGCAGGCCCTCACTAGGTAATTAACATAGTTACAAATTATGCTACATTTTCTAAAACTTTTGGAGATTTCAGCCAATATGACACATACTTTTTCATCTCTCATTTCAACACTGTGATACAAATAAATCAAATTTAAGCGCTTCTGCCCACTTAGAATAACTGTCTTTCACACACTAAGTGAAGTCAGACAGAGAAAAACAAATATCATCTGATGTCGTTTATATGCAGAATCTAAAAAAAAAAAAGATACAAATGCACTTATTTATAAAACAGAAACAGACTCACAGAACAAACTTATGGTTATCAGAAGGGAAGGCTGCAGGGGAGGGATAGACTGGGGAGTCTGGAATTGGCATATACACTGCTTATTTAAAACAGGTAACTAATAAGGGCTATTGTATAACATAGGGAACAGTTGCTCTGTAATAACCTAAATGGGAAAAGAATTTGAAAAAAATAGATATATGTATAACTGAATCACTTTGCTGTACACCTTAAACTAACACAACATTGTTAGTCAACTATGTTTCAATATAAAATACATTTTTAGAGAAGTAAACAAAGAATAATTGTCCTTAAGGTTTAGGACTCCACATAATTAGTTGCTCTGAAACATAATAGAGTCATTTCTAAATGTTGTCTTGACTCAGATTTGAGTCCCTAGTCAGAGGCCCATCAGTTTTCCTTCATGAGCAGTTGATTAGACTCATACTCACGACCACTTCCCCTACTGGGCTCTCACACTTTGGGCTGCTGTACACCTGCCTTAGCTGCCCCAGGGCCCAGTATCAGATGACCAAGGACAGTCCCTATGCTTCAGAGCCCACTTCAATCACTCAAATTAGCCAGTCCTAAAACTGCTTCCACGATGGCTCACTGGGTAAAGAATCCACCTGCAATGCAGGAGTCACAGGAGATGCAAGTTCTATTTCTAGGTCAGGAAGATCCCCTGGAGGAGGAAATGGCAACCCCCTCTAGTATTCTTGCCTGAAAAATCCCAAGGACAGAGGACCTTGGCAGGCTACAGTCCATGGGGTTAGAGAGTCAGACATGACTGAGTGACTAAGCACACTGGAGCACAGACCTGCTTACCCTGCCTCACTCCGTCCAGCAGAAATCACAATACAGGTTCTTGCCCGCTGATCCCCACCGACGCCCTCTGCCCTGTGACTGACCCTGTGCTTCCTCTGAGTGGACCTGTGTTCACCCCAGGGAACTGAGTATAAGAAACTGTAAAACTTATTTCAGGGTCTGCCTCTCAGACGGTAAAGCGTCTGCCCACAATGCAGAAGACCCGGATTCGATTCCTGGGTCAGGAAGATCCCCTGGAGAAGGAAATGGCAATCCACTCCAGCACTCTTGCCTGGAAAATCCCATGGACGGAGGAGCCTGATAGGCTACAGTCCATGGGGTCGCAAAGAGTCGGACACGACTGAGCCGACTTCACTTTCACTTTCTTTCTCTTGAGTCTACTCTCACTATTATCTCACTCAAGGTAACAGATTAAAACAAACAGGTATATAACATATTTCTTTTAGTTAAGAAATAATACTAAGATTAACTGCTAATGTTTATTAATTAGAAATAATATGTTGTGTAAGTGCAACATTGGTTCTAACGGTCCTGACAGTAATTCCTGGTAACAACTCTGATTAATTTACTTTGCAGCTACAGTCCATTTCAGCTTCTAGGATCTGTAACTGACC
The DNA here is from genome assembly GCF_000754665.1 of Bison bison bison. NCBI lineage: Eukaryota > Metazoa > Chordata > Mammalia > Artiodactyla > Bovidae > Bison > Bison bison. The sequence goes on along the minus strand of NW_011495026.1, from coordinate 3,283,362 downwards.
ACAGACACATGTAAACTGCATAAGACAAAAGTTATCTAAAGCCTAGTTTTCACCAATGTATGTCCATTACTATGCTACACGAGGCAGGATAGTTTTAAAGAGTATATGTGTGGATCCAATAAAGGCACATTAGGCTGTTCAGATTAATCCATCCATTAAAATCTCCACAACACTTTAAAAGCATCAATGAGACAAAATACAGCAAAAACCCCCAAGACACTTTTTGAATGAAACTTTGTAATGGAAAAATAAGTAGACTATGGGGGCACCAATGCTTCTGGACAGCATATTCATAATACTTGACACATTTAGGATCTGATTCTATTCCCACTCAGAGAAAGGGGTGCTTTATAGAGATCCTTTCTGACACTGATCTGGGACCCTAAGGGGTATCACTTCGGGATAAAGGTGAACCATATCTGAATCCACACCCCTGCCCTCTAAGACACAGGACTACAAAGAAGCTATGTGGGGCATTAGCAAAACAGGAAGAGAAAAGGAAAAAGAAACACTCCCGAGAAATTGTGGCCACAGACTGGCCACCATACAGATTGAACTCAAAGCACCAACACCTAGGGCAGGTCAGAAACCTTCCTCTTGGCTGACGTGCTCAGAACTAGTAGAGCTCTCAGGAACCCAGAAGTAGAGACAAAGACTCTCTATGAAAGCCACGTCACAAAAATTTTCCAGGGCGATTATTAATAAGCAGACAGAGAAACCAGACAACATGCACAGAAACCAGCAGAAACAGGCCTGTCTGGTGACGATACTAGAGTTATCAGATGCAGACTCTCACATTATATTCACCAAAAAGAAAGTATGACAAACCTGAAAATATCAGCAAGGGACAGGAGGCTTTAAGAATGTAAAACTGTGGACTTGAAATAGAGCTCAACAGAAATCCTAGACATAAAAAATACCTTAGGATAAAAACTCGACGGGCATATACAGCAGCAGATTGAACGTAAAAAAGAGACCTTATGAAAGAGAAGATAGATTTCAAGCTACTGTCAAAATACAGCACAGTGAAAGAAAAACATGGAAATAAAGAAGGTAAGAATGTAATATAAAAGTCTAAGATGTCTTACAACAGAGTCCCTGAAGGATGGGGGGAGAGAATTGATGAGCAAAGGCAGGATTTGTTTCAAAATCAACTTTATTGAGGTATAATTATGGAAAATAAAATGCTGCCACCTTGAGTGTAGAGCTTGGGGAGGTTTGACAAATACATACACCCACATAACTATAATCACAGTTAAGAGAGAATATGTCTATCACCCCAACATGTTCCCTCATAACCCTTTGCAGTCACTACCCACCAAACCCAGCTCGAGGAACCCACTAAGCTGTTTTGTCATCATAGATCAGAATTATCTTTTCTAGAATCTCATATAAATGAAATCGTACAGTATGCATTTTCTTTGTTTTTTGCTTCATCTCAGTTTTGAGATTCATCGATGTTTGCTGCATGTATCAGTAGTTTGTTTCTTTCTATTGCTGAATGTTTATCCATGTATCTGTGGATGGACATTTGGGTTGCTTCCCATTTTTGGCTATTATAAATAAAGCAACTACAGATATTTGTTCATGAGTTTTTTTGTGTGAATATGTATTTTCACTTCTCTTTGGTAAACACCTATGAGTAAAACTGCACAGTCATATGGCAAGCACACATTTAAGTTTGGAGTAAGCTGCCAAATTGTTATTGTTGTTGCTGAGTTGTAACACTTTAAAAAAAAAATAATGGGAATCCAAGTCCTTAGTGGAATATACTAATTGCAAATCTTTTCACATAGTCTTGTTTCCATTTTCTTAATGGTGGCTTTTCAAGAGTAGAGCTTTTTTTTTTTTTAAATATAAATTTATTTAATTGGAGATTAATTACTTTACAATATCGCATTGGTTTAAGAGTAGAACTTTTTAATTTGATACAGTCTAGTTTATCAATTTTTTTCTTTTATGATTTGCTGTTCTTGTGTCCTATGCAGAAAAAATTTTTGCTTACTGCAGATTTTCTTCTAGAAGTTTTTACTGTTTTCCTTTTATATTTAGAACATGATTCACTTCAAGCTATGTTTATGTGTGGCATGATGTAATGGTGTGGTAGGTAGCCTCTACAATGGCCCCTAATTTCCCTGCCCCGTGGTATTCACACCCTCACACTCAAGGGACTGTATCAACAACTTGCTTCTAATTAATGGAAAAAGAATTTAAGTGATGGGATGTCACTTCTAAGATTAGGTTAAAAAAGACCAGGACTTTTTAATTCTGTTTTTCCCCTACCTCCTTCTCTCTGTATGACTCTCTCTTGCTCTTTCTCTCCCCACCCTTCCTCTGAGGGAGGTAGGCTGTCATGTTCTGAGTTGATCTATGAAAAGGACTACAAGGCAAGGAACTAATGTGTCTTGACAATAGCAGTCAAGTCCTGAAGCCTGCCAGCTATAGAGAGCGCTTGGGAGTAAATCCTCCCCTGGTGGAGCCTTGAGACAGTTACAGCTTAGGCTAACACCTTGATGGCAGTTCCATGAGAGATCCTGAGTCAGAGGCATTCTGAGTCAGACCTGTCTGCATTCCTGACCCACAGAAGCTGAGAAAATAAATGTCTGTTGCTCTCAGCAATTAAGTTTTACAGTAAGCTGTTAAGCAAGAGTAGATAACTGATATAAAAGCTTTTAATAAAATTTAGAAAAATTTTGGCCTTTATTTCTTAAAATACCTCTGCTTCTACCCCACTTCCACCCATCTTTGTACTGCTTGATGTTGTCTTTCAAGTCACTGAGGTTCTGTGTTCATTCTCTTTTTCTCCCTATGCTACCATTTTTGGATAGTTTTTTTTTTTTTTTCCTTCCTTCCATCTTTAAGGTCTCCAGTCTTTTCTTCTGCAGTAATAATTTGCTGTTAATCCCATCTAGTAAATTTTAAAACTTCTGATATTATAATTCTCATTCCCAAGATGCCATTTGGTTCCTTTTCTTATAAATTTCATTTCTCTCCTGGTCATCTTTATGTGTTACATCACTAAAGATATTTATAATTGCTGACTTAAAGTTCTTGTCTACTGATTACATCACCTCTGTCATTTCTGGGTGGGTTTCTATGCACTGATTTTTCTTGGTTTTGAATACTAGTTTTGCTTATCTAGTATTTAAACTGTTGAATTTGTCTGGCAGGCAGTTAAATTACTTGAGGACAGTTTGATTATTTTGAGGCTTGGTTTTAAGTCCTGTCAAGGTGAATTTAGGATATCTTGACTGGAATAGTGATTCTGGAATTTTTACTGCATGCCCTGTGTGTTCAACAAGAATTCTCCATGCTAGTAGTTGGATGTAACCATAATATTTTCCAGCCCTCAGTAAGTGCTTCATGTTTTCCAGCTGATAGCTCCCCAGTCATTGTTTGCCTGGCCTCCTGAAGGATTTTCACTCTAATGCATAGTGACTCAGATTTTTAGAAAAACATTCAAGAGGACCACTATGCAGATTTCTGGAACTCTTTGTCTGTGTAACTCTCATCTTTTCTGGTTCTCTGCTAAACTTCAGTTAGTTCAGGTATCAAACTCTGATCTCTATTCTCCTCAACTGAGAGGGATCACTCACTGGGAGGTGGCTGGAATCTCCCTTTTGTGGACTATGGTTCTCAAACTGCTTGCAGGCAGAAATCCAAGGTGATTATGGATTTCACTTTGTTTTCTTGTCTCTGATGGATCAGAGAATCAACTGTTCCAAACATTTTGTCTAGTTTAATAGTTGTTTCTGGTGGGAAGTTAAGTCTGGCACAAGTTTCTCAATTATGGCAGGAGGTAAAGATTGCCAGAGGACATATTTAGAGAGTTGACATCTGGCATTTTCTAGAATCAAAACCAAGCCACACTTTCATAAAGCACAAATTACAGTAACATGAAACCTTTATTATACATGTCACAATGAAATGATAGAAAAACAAAGAGAATATTTGAAGCCACAGGAAAAGAGATTACTTTCAAAGGACTGTGAGCAGATTACTTCTCAACAGAAGTTAAGAGAGGCCAGAGATTAACAGATTGTTGTTTTTGATTTTCTGGAAGAAAACAACAGTCAACTTAGAATTCTATACCCAGCAAAAATATCATTCAAATATGAACATAAGGTAAATATGCAGATTTTATTTTCTGGGCTCCAAAATCACTGCAGATGGTGACTGCAGCCATGAAATTAAAAAATGCTTACTTCTTGGAAGGAAAGTTAATGACCAACCTACATAGCATATTCAAAAGCAGAGACATTACTTTGCCAACAAAGGTCTGTCTAGTCAAGGCTATGGTTTTTCCAGTAGTCATGTATGGATGTGAGAGCTGGACTATAAAGCAAGCTAAGTGCCCAAGAATTGATGCTTTTGAACTGTGGTGTTGGAGAAGACTCTTGAGAGTCCCTTGGACTGCAAGGAGATGCAATCAGTCTCATCCTAAAGGAGATCAATCCTGAGTGTTCACTGGAAGGACTGATGTTGAAGCTGAAACTCCAATACTTTGGCCACCTCATGTGAAGAGCTGACTCATTTGAAAAGACCCTGATGCTGGGCAAGACTGAAGGCAGGAGGAGAAGGGGACAACAGAGGATGAGATGGTTGGATGGCATCACTGACTCAATGGACATGAGTTTGGATAAACTCTGGGAGTTGGTAATGGACAGGGAAGCCCAGCATGCTGTGGTCCACGGGGTCGCAAAGATTCGGACACGATTGAGTGACTGAAATGAAGGTAAATATATTTTACAGACAAAAGAAGTTGAAATTTTATCGCTAGCATATCTTCACTAAAGGAACTTATGAATGATCTAATTTAGACACTAGGAGGCCTTACAAATAGCTGTGAAAAGAAGAGAAGTGAAAAGCAAAGGAGAAAAGGAAAGATATACCCATTTGAATGCAGCGTTCCAAAGAATAGCAAGGAGAGATAAGAAAGCCTTCCTCAGCGATCAATACAAAGAAATAGAAGAAAACAATAGAATGGGAAAGACTAGAGATCTCTTCAAGAAAATTAGAGCTACCAAGGGAACATATCATGCAAAGATGGGCTCGATAAAGGACAGAAATGGTAGGGACCTAACAGAAGCAGAAGATATTAAGAAGAGGTGGTAAGAAAACACATAAGTACCATACAAAAAAGATCTTCATGATCCAGATAATCATGATGGTGAGATCATTCACCTAGAGCCAGATATCCTGGAATGTGAAGTCAAGCAGGCCTTAGAAAGCATAACTACGAACAAAGCTAGTGGAGGTGATGGAATTCCAGTTGAGCTATTTCAAATCCTGAAAGATGATGCTGTGAAAGTGCTGCATTCAATATGCCAGCAAATTTGGAAAACTCAGCAGTGGCCACAGGACAGGAAAAGGTCAGTTTTCATTCCAATCCCAAAGAAAGGCAATGCCAAAGAATGCTCAAACTACTGCACAATTGTACTCATCTCACAGGCTAGTAAAGTAATGCTCAAAATTCTCCAAACCAGGCTTCAGCAATATGTGAACTGTGAACTTCCAGATGTTCAAGCTGGTTTTAGAAAAGGCAGAGGAACCAGAGATCAAATTGCCAACATCTGCTGGATCACTGAAAAAGGAAGAGAGTTCCAGAAAAACATGTTTTTCTGCTTTATTGACTATGCCAAGCCTTTGACTGTGTGGATCACAATAAGTTGTGGAAAATTTTGAAAGAGATGGGAATACCAGACCACCTGACCTGCCTCTTGAGAAACCTATATGCAGGTTAGGAAGCAACAATTAGAACTGGACATGGAACAACAGACTGGTTCCAAATAGGAAAAGGAGTACGTCAAGGCTGTATATTGTCACCCTGCTTATTTAACTTATATACAGAGTACATCATGAGAAATGCTGGGTTGGAGGAAGCACAAGCCAGAATCAAGACTATTGGGAGAAATATCAATAACCTCAGCTATGCAGATGACACCACCCTGATGGCAGAAAGTGAAGAACTAAAGAGCCTCTTGATGAAAAGTAAAAGAGGACAGTGAAAAAGTTGGGTTAAAACTCAACATTCAGATAACTAAAATCATGGCATCTGGTCCCATCACTTCACGGCAAATAGATGGGGAAACAGTGGCTGACTTTATTGTTCTGGGCTCCAAAATCACTGCAGATGGTGATTGCAGCCATGAAATTAAAAGATGCTTACTCCTTGGAAGGAACGTTATGACCAACCTAGATAGCACATTAAAAAGCAGAGACACCATGTTGTCAACAAAAGTCCGTCTAGTCAAGGCTATGGTTTTTCCAGTGGTCATGTATGGATGTGAGAGTTGGACTATAAAGAAAGCTGAGTGCCAAAGAATTGATGCTTTTGACCTGTGGTGTTGGAGAAGACTCTTGAGAGTCCCTTGGACTGCAAGGAGATCCAACCAGTCCATCCTAAAGACGATTAGTCCTGGGTATTCATTGGAAGGAATGATGTTGAAGATGAAACTCCAATACTTTGGACACCTGATGTGAAGAGCTGACTCATTTGAAAAGACCCTGATGCTGGGAAAGATTGAGGGCTGAAGGAGAAGCGGACGACAGAGGATGAAATGGTTAGATGGCATCACCGACTCAGTGGACATGAGTTTGGGTGAAGTCTGGGATTTGGTGATGGACAGGGAGGCCTGGCGTGCTGTGGTTCATGGGGTCGCAAAGAGCTGGACACGACTGAGCGTCTGAACTGAACTGAGACACTAGGAAACTAGTTCTAGCTGGAATGCTTGAGATAGAAGAAGAAATTCAGAATAAAGAAAGTGGTAAATATATGGGCTAATATAAATGAACTGTAATTACACAAAACAATTAGTAAGGTGAAACAAAAACATTACAAAGCAGACTTTAAAGTCTGGTGACAATATAATTTCCAAATCTTAGGGGGAGAAGTGGAATGATGGGGAAAAAACACGAAGTCAATAAAGAGTACAAGAAAGGAAACAGAAAGAAAGCAATGACAGAAGTATGGAAGTGGAAGTGTTAGCCACTCAGTCTTGTCTGACTCTTTGTGACCCCATGGACTGCAGCCCACCAGGCTCCTCTGTCCATGGAATTTTCCAGGCAAGAGTACTGGAGTGGGTTGTCAGAAAGATTCCCTTCTCCAGGGGATCTTCCTGATCCAGGGATGGAATCCAGGTCTCCCGCCTTTTAGGCAGATTCTTAACCATCTGAGCTACTAAAACAATGAAAACAAATCCCAGTATAGTTTAGATTACACTGGATATAAATGAACTAAATGATCTAAAGAAGAACAACATATTGTTTCTAAGAGACGTATTTATGGAAAACAGAAGTAATTAACAATAAAATAAGAAAAATATCCCCATTTATTCAGGAATTTAAAAGTGTACTTATAAATAACATGGACTGAAAGAAGAAAAGATAAAAATTTTAAAATATTTAAAACTGAGTGTGAAAATACTACATACATCAAAACATATGCTAAAGCTATGTCAGTATCTAGTGGAAATTTTATAACATTTAAGAATAGATGCATTAGGAAAAAATGAAAACCTGTGAGACATGCTTCTATTCCAAGAAGTTAGAAAAGGAACTACAACGTGAAAGTCTTATTTTGTCTGATTTAAGTACAGCTACCACTGCTCTCTTTCAGTTTCCACTTTGAGCCTGTGTCCTTAAAGTTGTAGTGAGTCTCTTATAGGCAGTATATAAATGGGTCTTGTCTTTAGTTCACTCAGCCGCTCTATATTTTTGAATGAAGCCCTCAATCCACCTATATTTGGAGTAATTACTGATATGTAAAAATCTACCAATGCCTTCTCATTGACTGTCTTCTGGCTGTTCTGCACTTCTCATGCTCCTTTTTTCCTCTCTCTCTGCCTTCCTTTGTGAATTGGCGTTTTTTGTGACAAGTGTCCTCTTTGTCTTTTGCAAATCTAGTACAGATTTTTGCTTTGTGGTTACCACAAGGCTTACTCAAAACATCTTACAGATAGAACAGTCTATTTTATGCTGAATACAAAAACTTTGCTTGAATACAAAAACTCTGCCTTTTTTCTCCCCTGCCTCTTCAGTAATCTACCTCTTTTTATATTGTGTATTCATTAACAACTGTATTCATTATGGTAGTTATAGTTATTTCTAATACTCTGGTCCTTAACCTTTATACTATAATTATCAACACACCATTTTACAGTATTAGAGTTTTCGGAACTTGATTATTTACCTTTATCACTGTATTGTAAATTTTCATATTACTAATTAATATTTTTTAAATTCCAGCTTGACGAACTCCATTCAGCATTTCTTGTAAGGCACGTCTAGTGATCATGAATTTCCTCAGTTTTTGTTTATCTGGGAAATTTCTGAGGGGATAACTGCTAGATAGAGTGTTCCTGGTTGGCATTTTTTCCCCCTCCCCTCTCAGCACTTTGAACACATCATCCTATTCTCTAATTTCAACATTCTCTAACATCATACACAAAAACAAACTCAAAATGGATCAAGAACTAAGTAAGGCCAGATACTATAAAACTCTTAGAGGAAAACATAAGTAGAATACACTTTGACATAAACTGAAGCAAGATCTTTTTGGATCCACCTCCCAGAGTAATGAAAATACAGACAAAAATAAACAAAGGGGACCTAATTAAACTCAAAAGCTTCTGCACAGCAAAGGAAACTATAAACATAAAGGAAAAGACAACACAAAGAATGGAAGAAAATATTTGCAGATGAAGCAACAAGGGATTAATCTCCAAAATGTATAAAACAGCTTATGAAGCACACACACAAAAAACCCCAAACCAAAACAAAAAAAAACAAAAATCCAGAGACAGAAGACCTCAATAGACATTTCTCCAAAGAAGACATACAGATGGCCAAGAGACACATGAAAAGATGCTCAAATTACTAATTACTAGAGAAATGCTAATCACAATTACAATGAGATACTACCTTCTACCAGTCAGAATGGCCATCATCAAAAAATCTACAAATAAATGCTGGAGAGGGTATGGAAAAAAGAGAACCCTTCTACGTTGTTGCTGGGAATGTAAAGTGGGTATAGCCACTGTGCAGAACAGTTACGGAGGTTCCTTAAAAAACTAAAAATACAGCTATCATATGATCTAGCAATCCCACTCCTAAGCATGTATCTGGGGAAAACCATAATTTGAAAAGATACATGCATTCCAACATTCACTGCAGCACTATTTACAACAGCCAAGAAATGGAGGCAACCTAAATGTCCATCAACAGAGGAACAGATAAAGAAGATGTGTACATATATACACAGTGGAATATTATTCAGCCATGCTACCGCTAAGTCGCTTCAGTTGTCTCCGACTCTGTGCGACCCCATAGATGGCAGCCCACCAGGCTACCCTGTCCCTGGGATTCTCCAGGCAAGAACACTGGAGTGGGTTGCCATTTCCTTCTCCTCCAATGCATGAAAGGGAAAAATCAAAGTGAAGTCGCTGAGTCATGTCCATAAAAAGAATGAAATGATGCCATCTGCAGCAGTGTGGATACTTCTAGAGATAGCCATGCTGAGTGAACTCAGATAGAGAAAGACAAATATGATATCTCCTACATGTGAAATCTCAAAAAATGGTATAAATGAACTTATTTACAAAACAGAAATAGAGTCACAGATGTAGAAAACAAATTTATGGTTACTGAGGGGGAAAGAACGAGGAGGGATAAATTGGGAGATTGGGATTAACATATATGCACTACTATATATATACACACACACATATAAAAAATAGATAACTAATAAGGACCTACTGTATAGCACAAGGGACTCTATTCAATATTCTATAATGACATGAGAAAAGCATGTAAAAAAGAATAGCTGTATGTATACATATAACTGATTCAGTTTACTGTAAATCAGAAACGAATACAATACTGTAAACTAACTATATTGTAATAACAATAAAAAATACATGTATAACTGGGGTAAAATTACTTTTCAAAAAATCAAGTGGTATTCTTGAAGTCATGGTTTGTAAAGGGCATTAACAATCTTTCTAGCCCAGACTATAAGCAACAGGCAGGGCTGTACTAAAACTAGTCTGACAGACTCAAGGGAGTTAAATGCAACATTCTATGTCTTTCCTTTTGGCAAGTGCTTTGATCCATACCTCAGGAAATACAAACTAAAACAAAACACATTCACCATCAATAATCTACTGGGAGTGATTAGTTGGTGTTCACAAGTTACCTATACAATATAGCAGAATCCAAGGATTCAAGAAAAGTATTTTATGGGTTAAGAGTATGACAGAGATGATTACAATCATAAATATTTTTCAGTAAAACATATTAATAGGCATTACAAAGGAAATAAATGTTTCTGTGTATCTATATACGTGTGTGCATATATAGAAACACATGTATCAAAAATAGCCTATCATTTCATGTCAGATTTTGCCACAAAAGTGTAGGAAGATAACTTAGGAAAAAACTGTTTTCAGTTTTTTTAAATTTAGAATTGCAGGTGATGAACTGTAGACTTGTATAAATTTTTTTAAAGTCCAGAGCTTCCTCATGTATGACATAGGGAGTGTGATGGTTAATTTTATGTGTCAAATTGGCTGGGCCATGGTGTCAAGATGTTTGGTCAAACATTATTCTGGATGTTTCAATGATAGTATTTTTGGATAAGATTTACATTTAAGTCACTGAACTTTGAGTAAAGCAGAACGCCTCTCATAATGTGGGTGGGCCTTATATAATCAGTTGATGGCCTGAACAGAACAAAAAGCTGACTTCCTCCAAGCAACAGGGTACTCTGCAACAGAGGACTTTTGGACTCGAACAGTAACACTGGCTTTCAGATTTCCAGCATGAATGCCTTTGGACTTGAAAAGGAACAGCTTGACTATCTAGCCTGCTAGTCTTCTCAATCAGAGTTTGGACTTGCCAGGCCTGTACAATCACTTGAACCAATTCATTAAAATAAACCTTTACACACACAGACACACACACACACATTCTCTCTCTCACATACACCTTATTGGTTCTGTTTCTCTGAAGAACCCTAATACAGGGAGCATAATAGCATTTACTTCATAAAGCTTTTGTGATGATTAAAGGAGTATGTAGAGTGGCAAACAGTGTATATTCAACATATAGTTACCATCATAAATATGTGTGCGGAGAAGGCAATGGCACCCCACTCCAGTACTCTTGCCTGGAAAATCCCATGGGCAGAGGAGCCTGGTAGGCTGCAGTCCATGGGGTCGCTAAGAGTCGGACACGACTGAGTGACTTCACTTTCACTTTTCACTTTCATGCATTGGAGAAGGAAATGGTACCCCTCTCCAGTGTTCTTGCCTGGAGAATCCCAGGGACGGGGGAGCCTGGCGGGCTGCCGTCTATGGGGTTGCACAGAGTCGGACACGACTGAAGCGACTTAGCAGCAGCAGAAATGTGTGTGTGGCTTCCCAAGTGGTGCCGGTGGTGAAGAACCTACCTGTCAATGCAGGAGATATAAGAGACATGGCTTCAATCCCTGGGTTGGGAAGATTCTCTGAAGGAGGAAATGGTAACCCACTCCAATATTCTTGCCTAGAAAATCCCACGGGCAGAGGAACCTGGCAAGCTACAGTCCATGGGGTCACAAAGAGACAGGACTTAAGTGACTTAGCATGCACATCATAATCTTTAGACTGATGTTAAACCTCATTTATTTTATATGGTTTTGTTCTTCCTTACATAAGCATTGTGAACTGAACAACATCAAGAATTACACTATGACAAGCACATGGTGGTGTCTTTGGACTGCAC
>NW_011495026.1:3259722-3271499 GCF_000754665.1 Bison bison bison | reverse complement strand
CTTAGTTAACCTGCAATTATGTTTCCCAGGATTCCTTTCCCTGCCTGGTCCTGGGCTGGTGTTGACCATAAGAGAAGTTTGTGCAGTAGCTGTGAAGGCTGGCAGGATACCTGGCCCTGTGGCAGCTCCTGCACAGCTGCTGATATGTTAGGTCACTATAATGGTGTGGGGCACCACCTGAACCTTCAGCAATTCCATTTTCTGCCTCTTGTTAGACCTCCTCTTTTGGCCTCTTGGACCATGTACAGATCCATGGTGAAGGGCAGCAGCCTCTCCTGCAGGTCATCCACAAAGTGGTTTGAGGTGGAAGTGATGAGAGACAGGTTGAAAACAGGGTTTCAGTTTGTCCTTGTGAGCTGTTTCATCTGCATTCAGCTGTCCTTCACAACTGCTGGTTCAGAGACCCACAGTGACTTCAGGTTTAGCATCAGATGCAGAGACAAGTGCATTTAATTGAATTCTCTACCAGTGCCACTGCATAAGGTCTAATTCCTACAATAAATCCCATATTCTATTACTATTCAGTACTGTCCGGAGTAGTTCTGTTTCCTTGAATAAACCCTGATGCATAGAGAAATTGGTACCAGAAGTAGTTCCAGAAGAATATAACCTTATGAATGGGTACTCTAACTGGTTGTGAATTACCTAGAATTGTTCTATGCTCTGCTTAAATTTAAAGGTCAGTGGTAAAGGGGACCGTGATAATCCATGGTAAAAGAGTTAAATTATTACCTGTATAGTCAAGTGCCTGTATACTGTAACATTTTGAGTGACTAAATAATGACAGGGAATGAAGAAAATAATGCAGCTTCCAGGTATAATGGAAAGCTCTGAAAATAAAAATAAAGGGCTCAGAGTTTTAAATTCTGAGTTCAAAGTCTAGGTTAGGGGGCCAGAAGCTGCTGTTATTACCCTAAAAGAAACCCTTATCTCCAGCAGTTGCAAAGCTGAATTTTCTGAAAATCAAATCCAAAGTCTAATCCCAGGAATGGCTGAATACCACCACAGGCTGAATGCATAACCTCGCAGGGTCTTTTTTCCCCTCCAAGTTGAAATGGGGACATGTGAACAGACAGACTCCAATGAAGCTGGAGCCTTGAAGCCCTAAATTCTGTAAGGCTTTCTCTGAGAGTAGAAGCAGTTCTTCTTCTCTATTTGGGAAGGTAAGTCTCCTTTGCCTGAAGAATATGTAAAGGACTCACCTAAGGAGGTTGCCTTGCAACGAATAGGTAACTTCTTTCAGGAATTACCGTGCCATCATCCATTGCTTCTACATCTATGGCCAGATTGAAGTCTACTTAGCTCTAGGAAATGAGGTAGAAGACGAGACCTCTGAGGTGGCAGAAAGCACCATGATAATTACATGATTTTGCCAATTTTACATAGAAATCAGAGAGTATGTGTGACTAGATCCTAAGGGTGCTAGATTACAGCAAAAAAAAAAAAACAACAACAACAACAACACTGGATGAGGCCATGTTTACCAATATGGGCTCACAAAGCAGATATTCTATATCCAATGAATTAGCTCAAGTATTTTGGTTTGCTTGGTTGGTTGAACAAAATCTGGATTCAAAGGTGACCTATATGGAATACTGAAATGTAAAAAACTCGTTGTGCAGCACGGAGCAGACTTTCTCAAGCATGGCACTACTAACACCATTGGCTGGAAAATTCTTTGCTGTGTGGGGCTGTGCGGAGCACTGCAGGATGGTTACCAGCACCTCCGGTCCCTATACACTAGCTATCAATAGTGTCCCTTAATGTGTCTGAATATTTTCAAGAGAAATGTTCCCAGGAAGAGAGGAGGACACACTCATCCCCACGTGAGAATCTGGTGTTGAGAAAGTTATCAGAGGTCAGGGAGACTGCCTCCTTCAGGAGGGTCTAGAGGACACTGCCTTCACCAGGACTATGAGAAATACAGTCAGGAGGGGTGCCTCATTATCCCTGAAGAGGTCTGTAGTGGCTATTCTCTGGGGGACAGAAATGACAGTGGGAACTGCTACCATGGATCTGGACAACCTGAATTTAATGAAAATGATACAATTCTCAACAGCAAGGGCAATGTAGTGGCCTTAAATCTCCAAAGCAAATGCAGTCATCATTACAACAGCAGTAGAGTTCAAATAGTAACCCGCAGAATCTGATTTGCAGAGATCTTTGGGGCTTGATAATTTTATCACTGTCATCCTAGAATTGAAATAGATGGGCAGTCTACTCAAGTCTTGTTTGATCTGCAGAAGACAAGCTCCAGATCTTATGAATAGCAGTGTTTAATCACTATAAGACAGTGTCATGGCTCTTTAACCCGAAGAATTGATGCTTTTGAGCTGTGGTGTTGCAGAAGACTCTTGAGAGTCCCTTGGACTGCAAGGAGATCCAACCAGTCCATTCTGAAGGAGATCAGCCCTGGGATTTCTTTGGAAGGAATGATGCTAAAGCTGAAACTCCAGTACTTTGGCCACCTCATGTGAAGAGTTGACTCATTGGAAAAGACTCTGATGCTGGGAGGGATTGAGGGCAGGAGGAGAAGGGGACGACAGAGGATCAGATGGGCTGGATGGCATCACCGACTCAATGGAAATGAGTTTGAGTGAACTCTGGGAGTTGGTGATGGACAGGGAGGCCTGGTGTGCTGCAATTCATGGGGTTGCAAAGAGTCGGATACGACTGAGCTACTGAACTGAACTGAAACTTGAATCTGTTCAGATTCAGAGCCCCTTGAGTGGAGGAAGAAGTTGCAGGTTCCTTTAAAGGAACCTTTTATACATTCATATATACTTCCTCCTAGCTTTTCCCTAAAAAGGACCTGTGAAGAGTAGGCAGGGTAACCATGCAACGGGGAAGGGAAATTCAGACACTTTAACGATTACTGGAAACGACAAATTCCTAGAGATTCTAAATACCACTGTGGTCCATCAAGCAGAGGAGAAGTAATTGCAGGTGGGTCATCAAAGGACTTTCGGCTTGAGCTGTCTCAGCGGGCCCAGGGTGTCCATAATCCTACCTTGTGGTTGTTTCCTGATTCTGAGATACATAATTGGGAGACATATTAAGCAACTAACTGGCAAAATCCATACACTGGTTCCCTAACCAGTGAAGTGAGGGCTGTTATGATAGGAAAAGGCCAAGTAGCATTTGATGAAGTCCAGTGAATAGAGGAAAAGTAGAATAAATGCTGGATTTTAACTTCATCTTTCCAGAAAAAGCTGTTTCTATAATATCTTCCAAAGGTGACCAAAGAATTTTTTCTTTAATATCATTCTGAAGTCACAGACTTTTAATATATTTGGTATGTTAACATTTACTGCAGATATTTTCTTTGATGAACTATCAAACTGTCACCATATAGGCCAGTGGGAGCTTCCTCAAGTTGGCTACTGGGTCCTTTTGATTTGATCCCAATAATCTTGGTATTGTCCATGCCTTTCGCTACCACAAAGTGTTTCCTAGGCTCATCCTATACTTTCCTATCCGAGATCTGTAATCAGTCATTTCTCTAAGGAGTCCTGGTTTCTTTTAGGATACCTCACCTGCATCTGAATACTGGCCACTGTATCTAGGTCCTTTCACCAGTCAAAGCTAGTAAATACCCTGACAAGGGTAGAATAGTACACACACTGTACACTATGCTTTTTTTTTCGTTTTCACTTAATATTTTGGATACTGCTCCATGTGTAAGTATTTTGGCTGAGATTACACTATATCTCTATATCGTCAGGGCAGGGGGTATTAACAAATGTATAATATTAAGGATTCTGACCAATTAATATGATATCTCTATTTACTTAGACCTTTATTTTTAATATCCTAGTTTTCACGAGAAAGTCTTATACATTCTTTGTTAAATTTATTCACAGACATTTGATATATTTTGATACAACATAAATTATACTATTTTTAAAGTTTTATTTTGAAATGTTTGTTGCTGGGATGTAGAAACACAATTGGTCTGTGAATTATTTTGGATTTTCTACACATACAATCATTATGTCTGTGAAGAATGACTGTTTTCTTCTTTTCCAGTCTGTATACCTTTTATTTCTTTTTCTGGACATAGTGCACTGATTAGGACTTCTGGTACAAATACTAACAGAAGTGGTAATAGTGGTCTTGGTCATCTTTCCAGTCTTCAAAGAAAAGCTATTAAGATTTATGTTTTGCTATTCAGAATAATGTTTGATTTAGAAGAGATACCTTTATAAAATTAAGTAAATTCTATTTCTAGTTTGCTGAGACATATTAAAAATCAAAAATGGATACATATTAAATTTTCTCAAATACTTTTTCTATCTCTATTGAGATAACATTATGATTCTTCTCTTTTAATAAGTAATGTGGTAAATTACATCAATTTGTTTTCTAATGCTTTAATAATTTTGCATTCCTTGGATAAAGTCAAACTGGTAATAATTTTTTGTTATTTAATGCAAATAGATGCTTTTTATAATTCATGTAACGTTTTTAGCCATGAGAGGACAGGTCCAAATGTCCTAGCTCACCAATAAACGCAAGCAAAATTTTCCCTTTCTTTCAAACTAATTCTAAATACATTTTCATTCCAGCATTTCACCAAAACTGTTCTTATTTTTATTATCAATAATAAAAGCACCACAGGGTACCAAACCGAAAGGTTCATTCTCAGTTCTATCTTACTCAACCAGTCACTAGCATTTTATAAAACACTATGGTTGGTGGTGGGGGCAGGGGGGTTGGCCAAGCTAGCAGAGTAAAAAGACTCCAAGCTCACTTCCTCTCAAAAGTAATAACTATCTGCAGAACAGCCATCAGTGAAAAAGCCCAAAATCTACCAGAAAAGATATAAAACTAAAGACATAGTGAAGGAGCCACAGTGAGATGGGTAGGAGGGATGGACTCCTGATATAATCAAGTCCTATACTCTCTGGTGGGCAACCCACAAACTGGAGGATAATTATATGCAGAGTGAGAGTTCTGAGCCCCATGTTGGGTTCCCCAGCCTGGAGGTTCTGTACTGTGAACACAAACCCCTGGAGATCTGGCTTTGAAGGCTAGTGGGGCTTAATTTCAGGAGCCCCATAGGACTGAGGGAAATAGACTTCACTCTTAAAGGGCACACACAAAATCCTACGTGCACCAGGACCCAGGGCAAAAGCAGTAATTTGTTTGAAGCCTGGGCCAGACTTACCTTGTTGGAGAATCTCTGGGAGAAGTGGGGATGCCTGTGACTCTTCCTGTGGACATAGACACTGGTGGTAGCCATACTTAGGAGCTATCTATTGTATAGCTACTGATGCTTGTGGCTGCCATCTTGAAATCTTCCCTCTGGCTCATTAGTGTCAGGACTTGACACCACCCAACAGCCTGTAGGCCCCAGAATTGGGATGCTTCAGGCCAAAAAATTAACTGAGTGGGGTTACAGACCACTCATCAGTAGACAGGCTGCTTGCTGCTGCTGCTAAGTCGCTTCAGTTGTGTCTGACTCTTTGCGACCCCATGAACTGCAGCACACCAGGCCTCCCTGTCCATCACCAACTCCCTGCCTCTAAATATGGCCCTGCTCAAAGGACCAAGACTCCGCTCCACCCACCACTGAGCAGGCAATAGCCCTGCCATCCAGGAAGCCTGCACAAGCCTCCAGACCAGCCTTACCCACCAGAAGGTAGACACCAGAGGCAAGAAAACCATGATCTAGCAGCCTGCATATCCAGTCCACTAACAGTAGGCCAACACAAGCTTTGGAACACAGCAATCCCCCATAAGCAACTGTGTCAAGAACCTGCCCCCGCTCATCAGCAATCTGACATCAGCTCTGGGATCCGTGGGCCCTACAGCCAGATTCCAGGAAGCGGCTCTGCTCGCCACTAGTATGGCATTAACCCCAGACCTAGAATCACAAAGCAGAGGGCAGGCAACAGCTCAGAGTCTTATAAATGCTGACTCTGCCCACCAGAGAGCCAGCACTAGCCTGAGGCCCCTGAGGGTTCCACAACAAGCTGCTTCATAACTGGGTCTCACTAACTAGTTCACAGGAGCATCCATATAAGATACGGCCTGGCAACCAATCAGGCTACAGGACAACAAGCCCACCAGACTGCCACACAGTCAGCCCACCACAACAGAAGGACCCACGCAGCCCTCTTGGGGGTACCCCTAGAACCTACAGTTTGAGTGATGAGAGGGGAGTGTACTGCTGGGACGCATAGGATGTTTCCTACAGAAGGCCGCTTCTCTAAAGTTGAGAAGTGTGACTAATCTACCACATACGTAAAGATACAAATAGCAACTTAGGCAAAAGGAGGAGGCAGAGGAATATACTCCAGATGAAGGAAGAGATAAAATCCTAGATGAAGAAATAAGTGTAGACAGACAATATACCAGGAAAGGGTTCAGAGTAATGACTGTAAAGATGATCAAAGAACTCGGGAAAAGAATACATACAGAGAGTGAGAAGTTAGTAGTTTCTGTTATAAAGAGAAAACATAAAAGACCAACTAAACAGAGATGAAGACTACAAATGAAATGAAAAATACACTAGAAGGAAACAACAGGAGACTGAATGATACAGAGGAATGCATCAGTGAGCTGGAAGACAGAATGAGGGAAGTCACTGCCACTGTACAGATAAAGAAAAAAAATAAAAAGAAATGAGGATAGTGTCAGAGACCTCTGGGACAACGTCAAGCATTGTCAAGCATACATTGACAACGTCAAGCAGAGCATTAGCATTTCAGAGAGAAAGGGTCAGAGAAAATATCTGAAGTCATAATAACTCAAAACTTCCTAAGCCTAGGAAAAGAAACAGTCCAGGAAGTGCAGAGAGTTCCAAAGAGGAACCATACTAAGACACATGATAATTAAAATGACAAAAATTAAAGATAAAGAGAGAATATTAAAAGCAGCAAGGGAAAACCAATAAATACCATACAAAGGAATGCCCATAAATTATCAGCTTATTTTCCAGCAGAAATTCGGCAGGCCAGAAAAGAGTGGCACAATATATGTAAATTGATGAAAAGAAAAAAACAAAAATCCTACAACCAAGAATCTTCTACCCAGCATGGTTCTCCTTCAGATTTGACAGAGAAATTAAAAGTTCTATAGATAAACAAAAGATAAACTTGAGCACCAGCAAAACAGCTTTCCAACAAATGTTAAATGAAGTTATC
Source organism: Bison bison bison (assembly GCF_000754665.1). NCBI lineage: Eukaryota > Metazoa > Chordata > Mammalia > Artiodactyla > Bovidae > Bison > Bison bison. The sequence goes on along the minus strand of NW_011495026.1, from coordinate 3,264,348 downwards.
TAGGAGACAAAGAAAGGCCACAACTAAAAACAAGAAAATTACTGAATGGAAAAGCTCACTAGTAAAGGCAAACACACAGTAAAGGGAGGAAATCATCCACACAAAAAGCTAGTAGGGAGGTTCAAAGGCCAAAGTAGTAAAATCATCTGTATCCACAATAAGCAGTTAAGGGACACGCAAAACAATCAGATGTAAAATATGAAATAAAAAATAGTAATCATGGAGGGAAGAGAGTACAAATGCAGGTATTTACAATGCATCTGAAATTAGAGATCAGCAACGTAAAACAATGTTAAGATCATGGCATCTGGTCTCATCACTTCATGGGAAATAGATGGGGAAACAGGGGAAACAGTGAGAGACTTTATTTGTTTGGGGGGCTTCAAAATCACTGCAGATGATGACTGCAACCATAAAATTAAAAGACGCTTGATCCTTGGAAGGAAAGTTATGACCAACCTAGACATCATATATTAAAAAGCAGAGACATTACTTTGCCAACAAAGGTCAGTCTAGTCAAGGCTATAGTTTTTCCAGCAGTCATGCATGGATGTGAGAGTTGGACTATAAAGAAAGCTGAGCACTGAAGAACTGATGCTTTTGAACTGTGGTGTTGGAGAAGACTCTTGAGAGTCCCTTGGACTGCAAGGAGATCCAAGGAGATCAATCCTGAATGTTCATTGGAAGGACTGACGTTGAAGCTGAAACTCCAATATTTTGGCCACCTGATGCGAATAACTGACTCATTTGAAAAGACCCTGATGTTGGGAAAGATTGAAGGCGGGAGGAGAAGGGGACAACAGGATGAGATGGCTGGATGGCATCATTGACTCGATGCACGTGAGTCTGAGTGAACTCCGGGAGCTGGTGATGGACAGGGAGGCCTGGCGTGCGCAGTCCCTGGGGTCGCAAAGAGTCAGACACCACTGAGCGACTGAACTGAACTGAATGTAAAAAACCAATTAAAACTGCTTTGTATCTAAAGCAATATGATTTACAAAAACCTTGTGGTAACCACAAAACAAAAATCTGTAACAGACATACACACATAAAAAAGAAAAAGGAATCCAAACACTAAAGATAGTCATAAGTCACAAAGAAGAGAACAAAAGAAAGGAAAAATCTCCAAAAACAAGCCCCAAACAATTAACAAAATGGCAGTAAGTACATCTCAATAATTATCTTAATTTTGAATTGTCTAAATGCTCCAACCAAAAGACATAGACTGGCTGACTGTATACAAAAACAAGACCCATACACATGCTGCCTACAAGAGACTTCAGATCTAGAGACACACACAAAGCTAAAGTGAGGAAATGGAAAGAGGTATTCCATACAAATGGAAATCAAGAGACGGCCAGAGTAGCAATACTTAGATAAAACAGACTGTAAGATTAAGATTGCTGGAAGAGACAAAGGAGGACAACACATAATAATCAAGGGATAAATTCAAGAAAAAGATATAACAAATATAAATGTATATGCACCCCATATATGAGCACCTAAATATATAAGGTAAATATTAATGGACATAATAGGAGAAACTGACAGGAAATAATAATAGTCAGGGACTTTAACATCCCACTTACATCAATAGACAGATCATCCAGACATACAGTTAGTAAGGAAATCCTTGCCTTAAATGACACATTAGATCAAATGAACTTAATTCACATACAGAGAGAATATTCTACCTGAAAGCAACAAAATACACATTCTTTTCAAGTGCAAATGGAACATTCTCCAGGACAGATAACATGCTAGGCCAGAAAATAAGCCTTGATAAATTTAAGAAAACTGAGATCATATCAAGTATCTTTTTCAATCACAAATCTATGCAACTAGAAATCAACTACAGGAAAAAACTATAAAACTACAAACGTGGAGGCCAAACTATGGCTACAAAATCATCAATAGAGCACTAAATCAGAGAGGACATTTTTAAAATTCCTAGAGACAAATGAAAATGAAAACACAACAATTCAAAACTTACGGGACACAGTAAAACCAGGTCTAAGAAGGAAGTTTACAGTGATACCTGCTTATCTGACATTTTCCCAAAAAGGACACACAGATGGCCAATAGGCATATGAAAAGATGTCCAATATCACTATCATCAGGGAAATGCAAATCAAAACCACAATAAGATATCACTACACACCTGTCAGAATGGCTAACATCAAAAGGAACACAAATAACAAGTGCTGGCAAAAATGTGGTGGAAATGGAATGCTAGTACACTGCTGGTGAGAATGTAAACTGATGCACTCACTGTCGATAACAGTAAGGAGGGGGAGAAAAAAACAGTATGGAGGTTTCTCAAAAACTAAAAATAGAAGTATCAATTCCACCCTTGGGTACTCATCTGAAAGAAAAAAAAACCCACTAATTCGAAAAGATACATGCACTCCAAAGTTCACAGCAGCAATATTTACAATTGCCAAAAAATGGAAGCAACTTAAGTGTCCATCAATAGATGAATGGATAAAGAAGACGTGAAATATATACACAATAGAATACTACTTGGCCAAGAAAAGAAACTAGTGAATATAACAAAAAGAAACTGGCTTGCAGCTACAGAAAACAAACTGTGGTTATTGGTGGGGAGAGAGAAGTGGGGAGGGTTAGTAGAGGGGTGGTGGATTCGGATGTACAAACTACTAGGTATAAAATAAGCAAAAGCATATATTGTGCAACACAGGGAATATACTCAATATTTTACAGTAACTATAAATTAAAATGTTGTGAATCACTATATTGTACACCTAGAACATATAATATTGTACAGCAACTACACTTCAATAAAAAGAAATAAACTGGCAAAAAAAAAAAAAAACAAACAAAGCAAACTTTAATGGTTAGGACCATATTGACTATATCCAAGCTGACTAAATTTGAAACCAGGATCTTTTACTTTGTTAGCTATCTGACCTTGAACAAGTTCCTTTATGTCACTCAGACTCCGTTTATCCATCTGTAAAAAGTAAATATCATCTATTTTTATGTCATTCTTTTTGAGTTTTTTTTTTTTTTTTTTACTATTCTTTCTCCTGTTTGTCCCAGAATTTTTTCTCAGGCTCAGCTAAATTTTCATTTCTCCAAACTAAATTTTAGAACTTAGTCCTCAGTTGCCTAATTTCCCTATCCAGACTTATTTTCTATACCTTCTAATTCCATGACTTTAAAAATTATGTGTATGTTAATCACTCCTAAATTTATAGCTCTTGTTGCAATATCTTCCCTGAACTCCAAACTTGTGAACCTAACAAGGTGATATTCTTTTTTTTTTTTTTTTTATTCTGACTTAAAGATCTTTTAGGTAGCTCATACTTAACATGGCCCAAAGCAAACTTTAAAAAAATGATTTCCAGTCCTTTGAAACTTAATCCAAGTTACCATCATTTTGTACTTGGATTACCACAGTACTGATTCATCTTCTCTCTTCTTCTACCCTTGACCCTCTCCAGGCTATTCATCATACAGCAGTCAAAGTGACCTGTTGAACATTTAAGCCCAATCATATTATTTTGTTAAAAGCCCTTCATAGCTTCCCATTTCATTCATCATAAAAGTTCACGTTCTTCCTGGGCAAACGTCAGCAAACTTTTTCTTAAAGGGCCAAAGAACAAATATTAGGCTTTGCAGGCCAAATAGATTCTGTTGCAACTATGGAAGATTACTATGCTATATCTATACACGAATAGTATTAAGATTCTAAACTGCCATGTCCAACAAAAATCATTGTATTTCCTGGGATATGCATACAACTTATAAAACAAACAATGTTAGTTTGATCTATAATTGTCAACATTTTTCATAGTAATTTAATATTTGCTGTAAAAAATATAAGGTACAGACTTACATATTTTTACAAAAAGATTATGGCAAGGACATTAAACTAAAGGTTAAATAATTTTTCTGTACAATGTACCAAAGAATTAATAGTGGACTTACTTTAGATTATTGATTCTAATTTCTGCACTTTCAGTGAGTTTCTTTGTTTCTTCTTTCCACCTATTGGCTGCTTTCTGTGTAGTAGCTAAGAGATGCCTCAGTTCAACAGTGGAATTTCGATTACTGTCTTCCATTTCTCTTAATTGAACTTCAAACGCATGTTCCTTTATTGAAAATTCATGCTCCATTGTACTGATCTAAGGAATAAAATGAAAATAGTATTTTCTTTTTCTTTTCTGTTATTCTAGGAGACATAGTGATCACTGATAAATACAATCATTTATTGTGTGGTCTGTGGCATAGAAATGTTTGGATGAGGAATCTATATAAAAATTAATTTTACAATTTGTCTCCATCATAGATGAAGACTTATCCTATGTTATAGTACAAATTTAATGAAAGCAGAATTAAGATGGAGAAATATCAATAACCTAAGATATGCAGCTGACACCACCCTTATGGCAGAAAGTGAAGAGGAACTCAAAAGCCTCTTGATGAAAGTGAAAGAGGAGAGTGAAAAAGTTGGCTTAAAGCTCAACATTCAGAAAACGAAGATCATGGCATCTGGCCCCATCACTTCATGGGAAATAGATGGGGAAACAGTGGAAACAGTGTCAGACTTTATTTTTTTGGGCTCCAAAATCACTGCAGATGGTGACTGCAGCCATGAAA
>NW_011495026.1:3259313-3259449 GCF_000754665.1 Bison bison bison | reverse complement strand
TGAGATGGCTGGATGGCATCACTGACTCGATGGACGTGAGTCTGAGTGAACTCCGAGAGTTGGTGATGGGACAGGGAGGCCTGGCGTGCTGCGATTCATGGGGTCGCAAAGAGCTGGACACGACTGAGCGACTGAA